>NC_133198.1:5102500-5182500 GCF_049306965.1 Danio rerio
TGCTAGTTTCAGCTTGGCGCAAGAGTCATTTTGACGTTTTACGGCACGCTGTTTAAATAGCAAATGCATTAGCGCTCATATGTGCGCCCTTAGATTTTCTTGTCTAAAAGGAGGCATGTAAAGGCGCATTGCTGGCACGTTTTGTGAGTTATTTTGAGGAACTTTAATAGACTGCACAATAGACCAGATCAAAGCAGGTCTAAAGTCCAGCTCAGAGCGCGTTAGTTGTGCGCCTCGCTTACACATTGCTTAATACACACAGGATTTACAGCAATACACAAATATCTTTACAAATGAAAAAGAATTAAAGGATTAAAATATTATAAAAATGATAATTTTTTTAAGCCTACATAAATATAAAAACCACAACCTTCATCTCAGGGGCTTTTTTAGTTCATTCATGACAATTTTTCTTTTGTATAATATTGTTATTATTATTAGCAGTATTATTTATTATATGCATATTTATATTTGTTTTATTTAACACAAGCTTAGATTTGTCCATATGTCAGGTTTTAGACCATAAGTGGCACAGCATGTGTATTTGGAAATAACTCAGTTTTTTGACCACACTTTGTTATTATTGTTCATTTATTATTGTTCGTTTGCTGAAAATTAAAACTGAATTTAGAAATAGTTTTGAAACAAATCTTTTGTTTATAAATTATTTATGTATAATATAACATCTGTAAGAGTGAAAGTGAATGTAAAGAATGAGGAGGCTCATTCTCTCATTCTTGTGCTACAGATGCTCTGTTTAACTGTTTAACTAGTGAAGCGTTCAGCTTTTTAACTTACTTAGTCCGCCGTGTAAATAGCAAATGCGTCATGGCGCAATACAACTGACTCTTAAATGGAATTTGAGATGATACGCTGATTGGTTTATTTTAAAAACCTACCTATAACTCATTAAGAGAATAAGCTCAACCCTGTTAGACCATGCGCCAGGGCGCAAAGCGGATTTTTCCATCCTTAAAATTGTAAAAGTGGATTCGGAAACGCCCTAATGCTTTTGCGCCCTGCGCTTTGCACTTTGTGCATGGATCGTCAAAACAGAACCCAAGGTAAGTGGTCATTACTTGAACTAAATAATCCTTTAAAGAAGTGGTTATCAAACTGGGGGACGCCGAATAATTCCAAGGGGTCGCAAGAGTGATTTAAAAATTGTGTAAATTTCAGTGATTATAATATATTTTTTTCAGTACTACAAGTGAAAGCTACTATTTTTAGATTTGTTTAAAGATATTACTAAAGTTAGTATTTTTTAAAAACATGAATGGAACAGCATAACTGTGCAGCAAAAAACTCGCTAGTTATCAATGCAGCATGCATCTGGATGTGAAAAACCGCATCTGCACAGATAGAATTTATAATTCGCTAATCTAAAAATGTTGAGAAAACTGTGGACAGTTTGCCTGGGTCATCGGAACGGTCCACTTTGACTAAATTCATAAAGTATTGACACATTCAAGCAGAATGCATCTTTGCTCTTGCGCTCAGGAACACTTTAAAACAGTTGACATGTCAGTAAACAAAGACAGCAAAGCTTGCCCGCCTTCGCGCTCTTCTTATTGGCCCACTGCTCTAGAACTGAACACGAATGGATTGGTTAAAATCAGCTGTCAACCACTCAGTCAACGCCTTCTGCATACAGATGACAGGGAGAGCTGAGCAACAACCGCGAAAATGTAACGCGCTGAAAATGAGAATGAAAACACTGACAGATTTTGTTTTAGAAACCACCTAAATCTACAAATAATGGCACATCAGATTAACGTTACTGATCATGTGATGAATGTTAATCCACCATCTACACTATTTCAAGAGTGGATAAAAGACTTCCTTTGGCTTCAAGTCCACTATGAAAATAACAAAAGCATTCACTGTAAAGTCTGTGGGATGATATTTTCTGGTAACTGTTTGCCACATCTACACATATTAAGCACGAGGGGTTCTGTTTATTCCTTCATTTATTCACCAGATGCTGTCAGCCGTGCAAGTTGCAGCTATATGTACAATTTAACACCATGTACACCATCGCAAAAGGGCTTACACTGACTAAGAATAAACTAATATTTCAGCTTATGAAAAGACTGGTACTGCTTTTAAAATGACGTGTGCAAATAATAGGGTATATGTCAAAAGCATCAGTGCAATATCAGACATCACCCGTGAGAACAGCACAGTTATTATCGTTAACAGATTCATTCATGTCAAGCAGTGCCAGTAAGTGGTCCGTGTATCTTTTGGTCACTCAATTATGTTATAAAAATGTATTTTCTTGTGATAACGGGATTTTGTTGAGACATTTTCCTCACGCATGCATGTATATGTTTTTGCTTGTTAGTTTTGATTTCAAATGCAATAAATATACGACTGAACTCGTACGAATTCGTATGAATTAGCCAAATTGACAAAACAAAATACGTTTCCTCATGAGATCAGGCTGTAAATGACAGGTCACCCTCAAATTAACCCTTAAATTTTTGACTGAAGATGGGGACTGCACTGAGGGATCCATTGAGGGTTAGACAGTAGTAGTCAGTATGGGCCTGTATTTGTTAAAACTTGATTGATGAACCCTGCCCACTTTAAATTGTGTTATTATTGTTGCAGTGACTAGATTTTTATCAATGTAATTAAATCCTACTGTATATATTTTTTGAATTCTTTAAATTAAATCCTTATTAATCTATATTATGTATTGTAATACCAGTTAATCTATTCTGTTCAACTTAATAAAATTATAATTACACTAAATAATTTGAATTAAAATAACTAAATATTATATCTAAAATATTTTTAAATACAATTTGCCTATTGCTTAACCTAGCTGTGTGTGTGTGTGTATATATATATATATATATATATATATATATATAGTGTGTGTTGAGTAAAACATCCACTGACCGTTAAACAACACCCTGACAACTGTAAGAGTAAGATTCCTAAGATAAGGTTCATATTGGGTATGGATGACATATCTGGTGGGGTGTGATGGGTGTTTAAAAAGCATCTTTTTGATGAAAATCAACTTCTGTAAGCTGTCTGGACAGAACTGTCTGTATGTATAGTGTGTCAACTGCCATACTGGAATGATACAAACCCAAAAAGTAAATTTTTTTAAATGTCCTGACGTTAAAATAGGACCAAAATCCCAGTGATTTAAACATGACGTTGAAGTGCAGCTTTCCCTGCCCACCGAATTGATTGATAGGTGCCATGTTTCTATAATAGCATGTATTGTGAGGTAACTTTTCCTCTCCTCTTGGCTGTTAAAGCCATACTAGTGGATCCAGACACGTATTATGCACCTATAGACTGTAACTGCGGCTGTTCTTCACGCCATCGGTGAACAGCGCTTTCATTTCTAAAGCCGATCGCAGCCCTTTCTGTTGAGCAAGTGAAGACAATAATCAATCATAGGGGTGTAAATTTAATAATCATTAGAAGATAAATAATAATAACCTAATAATTGTATTTCAAACAATACATTCCTTTAAACTATACTCATAATACATTATGCGCATGTGCATTTGTTTAATGAATATAAATAATTACAAATGTAAAACATAATCTAAATATACAAAAAGTATATGTAAAAAAACAATATGTAATACGTAAACATTAATTTTCTTTTCCAACCATTGACCTTTTTGCTGTGAAGCAATCGTGCTACCCACTGTCACCGTGATGCCCATATGTAAACATCATATTGTAAAATAATTTAATTGCTACTACGAATGCCATTAGTTTAAGTTCTTACATTAAGGGTAATACTATAATAATAATAATAATATTAATAATAATATTCATTCATTTTCTTTTCGGCTTAGTCCCCTTATCAATCCGTGGTCGCCACAGCGGAATGAACCACCAACTTATCCATCATATGTTTTACGCAGCGAATGCCCTTCCAGCTGCAACCCATCACTGGGAAACACCCATTAACACTCATCCACACAAATGCACTACGGACAATTTAGCATATCAAATTTACCTGTAGTGCATGCCTTTGGACTTGTGGGGGAAACCGGTGCACCTGGAGGAAACCCACGCGAACGGGGAGAACATGCAAACTCCACACAGAAATGCCAACTGACCCCAAGGCTCGAACCAGCGACCTTCATTGATGAGGCGATCATGCTACCCACTGGGCCACTGTGACGCCAATAATAATAAGAATAACAACACTTTTTTTAAACTTTTATGAATTGTGGATTAATAAATAATTATTTATTTAACACACATACACACACTGTTTTCCGGTTGTTTTCATGATGTGTAATATTCATTATGAACAATTGTGTAATATAAGCTGTTATAATAATTTTATGATACTAGATGAAACTCATAAGTGAGAGCTGTGGAGCAGTGATGCTCCATCATCATCACCATCATCTTTATAGCGCAGAGGAGGCGCGTCTCCTTTAATTTGCCCACGCTGTACAGCCTTGGTGGAGCAGCAGCTCACTGTATGCCTTTGTATGCGCAGCAGTGCTCAACTGCAGCCTGAACTGCTCGCCCTTGCACAACAATTATGAGTAAAAGACGAAAAGTTGGACTTTGAGATGAATGGCTCGCTCGCGCCGCGCCACTCCCTAAAATGAAGGAGGAAAACACAAGTAAGCGCAAGAGGAATACCGGAGCATTTCTCCATGGATATTTTGCATCTTGAAAACAACTCGGGAAGGTTGACTTATACATTTTTTATTGGTCTTTCTATTCCCTTAGTTTATGCATGCGTTAATGCATCGATGCCTTGAATGAAAGGAAATGCGTGAATGCCTTTAACACAGTAATGCATGGGCATGCTTTGATCATCCACCTAGAGCTTGGAGCCTCTCTATCGCTGAAGCATGTCGCTGCAGACACCTCGCGCTTAACGGGTTAAAACGCTGAGCACAGCCGGTGTGATGTGTTTTTCAAGGGTGCATGAGCCTGGGATCTGAATATTCGTAAACCAAAAATCATTTTTGGGGACAATTGGACAACACCCTTAAACGGACGCGGTGTGCAAGGGGGAAAAACAAACAAACAAAAAACAACCCAAATTATGACTGGGAACATCTGATGCTCTATGGATTTTCGCCCATAAGATGAGCACGTTTGCTCAACAACAAGATGCTGCCACTCCTCAGAGCATCATTTCGGCCGTCAAGCTCGTATTCAGGCAATTCTCCTCAATCTCTTATTGTGTATGTTACTATCTTGTGTGATGCTAGCATGTTTGAGGCGACGCCCAACGCAAACAGCTCCCCTGTTTCTTTGCAGATCTCTGAATTGAGTCGAGGCAACACTGTGAGGACACTGGGGGCGGCAGATTTTGCTGACCTTAGCATCTTTGGACCGTTTCAATGGAAAGCTCTTTGCAAATAACGCCTTGAGGGAGCTCCCCTTCGTTCATTTCTCAGAGACGCGCCGCTGTATGCTTCCCGTGCATCCTGAAGGCGTTTACGGCTGGATCTGCTCGAGACCGGCGCAGGAGATCTGGCGCAGCGAGCAGGGGGAAGAGCAGGATCTTTGCAGTATACCTGTAATGAAAGGCTGCTGAAAGAAATCAATGACCCTGGCAACCAGACGGTTCATTAGTTCTGCTGGTGTCATGTAAACATAATCATTTAACAAGTTATTTCTCTGGCGCGTTGGGGATGCTTGCAGGTAAGCTTGCGTAACTACCCTATGCTTATTGCAGTTTGTGGATGTGGGACTAATTTTTGGACAATTCGATTAGTGTGTTTGTTACAATAAACCACAGAAGCTACGTGAATGTGTTTAATTAGTGTTTAAAATTAACTCCAAAGAGTCATTTGTTTGTGTGATTTAGGGTACTCTTAGCTTTTAAAATTCTGTATTTTGTAACATTTTGATAAACAGTTGAAGTCAGAATTATAAGTCCCCCTGAATTATTATTATTTTTTCCTTGATTTCTGTTTTACACAGATAATTTTTCAACACATTTCTAAACATATTAATAGTTTTAATAACTCATCTCTAATTACTAATTCATTATCTTCTTGCCATAATGACAGTAAATACTGTTTGACAAGATATTTTACAAGACACTTCTATACAGCTTAAAGTGACATTTATAGGCTTAACTTGGTTAACTAGGCAGGTTAGGGTAATTAAGCAAGTTATTGTATAATGATGGTTTATTCTGTAGACTATTAAAAAAATAAAGCTTAAAGGGGCTAATAATGTCCTTAAAATGGTGTTTAAAAAAATTAAAAACTGCTTTTATTCTAACCAAAATAAAACAAATAAGACTTTCTCCAGAAGAAAAAATATTATCAGAAATCCTGTGAAAATTTCCTTGCTCTGTTAAACATCATTTGTGAAATATTTAAAAAAGAAAAAAAAAATCAAAGGGGGGTTAATAATTCTGACTTCAACTGTAGAAAAACACAAGTTTGTTTGCAAACGTCTTCCACCCTGTTGGGCTTTGTTCAGTGGCTCGACCTCCCAGTTTACCGGCTAACCTGCCAGTTTAACCAGAATGGGCATATTTGGAGATTATTTGGAAATAAAGCTTAAAAAAAACCCAGCATATTCTATAAAAAACAGTTTAGTTTAAACTGAAGGAAAGCTGTTAAATGCACAAGACATTCTAATATTCATGAGAATGATTATTTGCCATTATGCTTCATTTGAACAAATTATTGGCCAAAATATGGAGTATTCCAATAATTTGTTTTTGATTATTTAGAAATTTTTTTTAAACAGGCGTCATGGTGGTGCAGTGGGTAGCACGATCCCCTAACACCAAGAAGTTCGCTGGTTTGAGTCCCAGCTTGGTCAGTTGGCATTTCTGTGTGGAGTTTGCATGTTCTCCCTGTGTTTGATTGGGTTTCCATCAGGTGTTTCCTCCAGAGTCCAAAGATGTGCGCTATAGGTGAATTAAAAAAGCTAAATTGGCTGGAGTGTATGTGTGTGAATGCAAGAGTGTATAGGTGTTCCCCAGCGTTGGGTTGCAGCTGGAAGGGCATCCGCTGCATAAAACATATGCTGGATAAGTTGGCAGTTCATTCCACCATGGCGACCCCTGATTAATAAAGGGGCTAAGCCAGGGATGTCCAAAGTTGGTCCTGGAGGGCCGGTGTCCTGCAGATTTTAGCTCCAACTCGCCTCAACACACCTGCAAGGATGTTTATAGAAAAGCCTAGTTAAGAGCTTGATTAGCTAGCCAAGGATTGTCTGATTGGGGTTGGAACTAAACTTTGCAGGACACCGGCCCTCCAGGACTGAGTTTGGACGTGCCTGGACTAAACCCCCCCAAAAAAAGAATAAATTTATTTAAATTTATTATAATATACTATATGTTGATCTTGTAGCATACTAGTATAAAAGCATACATTTTAAATGTCACAATAACAATTCTTGTTCTAAATTGGGCATATGAACTATTTCTAAAAATAGAAATCAGGAATACTGAAATAGTTAATCTAAGATGTCTATATATGACTATATGTTTGGGAATTATTGGACAATAATATTCATGTCATGCTTCATACGTTTATAAAACTATTGGATGGGAGCAATAGTATACAGATATATTTCTGCAACTTTTCTATCTCAAGCAGTCTTCCTGTCTTGGTGAAATGCATTTTGGAAGGTTTTGGAATATCCAATTATGATTTAAGTGCACTCAGGCTGTTATTAGATTTACAGTGCATAATTGAATCCAAAGAGGAATGATACAGCCTTGCCACAGTAAGTATTGATCTACTTGGCAGATAAAAGCAAATACAATGTGTAAAGTGGTCAAGCCGACTTCTCCATATGATTGATAGATGTTTTTAGAAGCCGTGGTTTTCTAGAGCTTTTCTCTGTGTGTTTGCTCTGGGTTCTTGTGCAGTGCCTTCATACTGCTTCACTTTCTTGTGCATTGCCTTCATACTGCTTCAATTTCTATATTAGCTCAAAAATAAAATGCTGCATTGTCTAGGGAAAATTAGAAATCCCACTATGGAGTACAAGAAATACATATTAAGTGAGCACAGTAAATTCCTGCATGTTTGTTTGGCTCAAGTAATTGTTTTTCTGCCTCTGTATTTTTTTCAGTGTTTCCTTGGATCTAATGCAAGAAAAGGGGGCTGACAATTGAAAGGGAGTCCCACATTTCCCCACTGAAGTTTTTAGAAGCAACAACCATTGCATCCTGACCCTAAACTGCAGGTTGCCTTCATTCACAGCATGACTGTTGCCACGGGTGACCCAGCCGATGAAGCCGCAGCTCTCCCGGGTCAGCCACAGGACACATATGACCCGGAACCAGACCATGAGTGCTGCGAAAGGGTGGTCATTAACATCTCTGGTCTGCGCTTTGAGACGCAGCTCAAAACTCTGTCTCAGTTCCCAGAGACATTGCTTGGAGACCCTAAAAAGAGAATGCGCTACTTCGACCCTCTGAGAAATGAGTACTTTTTTGACAGGAACCGCCCAAGTTTTGATGCCATTCTCTATTACTACCAGTCAGGCGGCAGGCTCCGGAGGCCTGTCAATGTGACACTGGATATTTTTTCAGAGGAGATACGTTTTTATGAGCTTGGGGAAGAAGCCATTGAGATGTTCAGGGAGGATGAAGGATTTATTAAGGAAGAGGAGAAACTACTGCCAGAGAATGAGTTTCAGAGGCAGGTATGGCTGCTTTTTGAGTACCCTGAAAGTTCAGGGCCTGCCCGGATTATTGCTATAATTTCAGTCATGGTTATTCTCATATCCATAGTCAGTTTTTGCCTGGAGACACTTCCAGTTTTTCGCAATGAAGAAACGGATATGCACAAAGCATACAGAACCGACTCCAACTCAACAATTAGCTATACTTCCACTTACTTTACTGACCCTTTCTTCATCTTGGAGACACTTTGCATCATATGGTTTTCCTTTGAGTTCCTGGTGAGATTCTTTGCATGTCCAAGCAAAGCAGGCTTCTTTGTCAATATAATGAACATCATTGATATTGTGGCTATAATACCTTACTTTATCACCTTGGGAACAGAGCTTGCAGAGAAAGCTGAAGATGGTCAGCAAGGTCAACAAGCCATGTCTCTTGCCATCTTGAGGGTCATCAGATTAGTGCGAGTCTTCAGGATCTTCAAACTTTCCCGGCATTCAAAAGGGCTGCAGATTCTTGGCCAAACACTCAAGGCCAGCATGAGAGAGCTTGGGCTGCTTATCTTTTTTCTCTTCATTGGAGTCATCCTGTTCTCAAGTGCCGTTTACTTTGCTGAAGCGGACGAGCCTGACTCGCAGTTTGTAAGCATCCCAGATGCCTTCTGGTGGGCTGTGGTTTCAATGACAACAGTAGGGTATGGTGACATGGTTCCTACTACCATTGGAGGCAAAATCGTGGGATCCCTGTGTGCTATCGCTGGTGTGCTGACCATTGCATTGCCTGTGCCTGTCATAGTCTCAAACTTCAACTACTTCTACCATCGAGAGACAGAGGGAGAGGAACAGGCCCAGTACCTTAACGTGACCAGCGTCCCCAAGATAGATTCCTCAGAGGACCTGAAAAAGAGCCGCAGCGGGTCAACCATGAGCAAGTCTGACTACATGGAAATTCAAGAGGCTGTTAACAACAGTAATGAGGACTTCCGAGAGGAGAACATCAAGACCGCCAATTGCACCCTAGCCAACACTAACTATGTTAACATCACCAAAATGCTTACAGATGTATAACCACTTTGATCTGCCTTGATGAAGAAGGTGGAAATAAAGAAAGGGTGTACAAACCCCAGTTTGAAAGGCTCCAAATGCCTCATGCAAGAGTATCAAGACAGGAGAACTGGAATGTGTCCATTTGAGTGAAGGAACAGTGAAGAAGTCCTGTCCATCATTCCATCTCCATTCCCTCTTACAAGAATTGGGAAACATGATTGGTGGGGGACGTTGTTTTGCATCCTTGTGTTCAGTGTCTGCATGGAGTTTGTCCTTTCTGTGTGACTGTTCTAGTAGTCGTTCTGCTTGCAACAGTAGCCAAATCGTAGCCTAACCATTTAGATACAAGTGTAGCATAGAGGGACCAATTCCTGACTCTCATTCCCCCATTCACTGCCAACCTGAAGATCCCTTGAGTCTTTTTCAAGTATATTTGTACCTGGGAAGAATTTTGTCACTCCAAATTGCTCAAGAGATAACAAGAATCACAATAGAGGATGTATTTCTCTGAAAAATGCACAAATACCGCTTGTCCTGCCAGCCAAAGCAGTGTACCATGTACCTAAAATTTTTCACATTCCATCTTGTGACGGAAAAATGCATGACCAATTTTTGGGGTGTCCGGAAGGCCAGTTACAGAGCACCCTTTTTAAATTTTCAAACGTCGTCCCTCTTTTGCTGCTAGAGTAAAAATAACTGAAAGTGTAGAAGAGATTGTTTTGAAGTTGACCATTTTTCCATCGTCGTCATTCCTCTATACTGCATGAGTAGCTGCCCGCCATTGCATAATTTCCGTCACATACTTTTCCCAGCATTGTAAACTTACAAGCATTCCATGTGTGTGAGCAATGTCTTTTTTTTAACTAAAAAATAGTGTAGGTTTTTACTGGGACATTGCAGCCAATAACAGCAAAACACTAGCTCACCAAGTCAGGTCACCAAAGATCAAGTTCACTGCCGCTGTTTATTGCATCTTTATGTTTTTATTTTGACATTTCATGGTGCATCCAGCCCATAAAATGATGCTGGAGAATATGGATAAAAAGGTATGACAATTCTGCTTCCTTGAATAGCTTTTGTAAGAGATAGGGAATATTCTGCTACTTTTGTGGTGCATGTCTGGTACAATTTCCTTGTAGCATGCATGTGGTAAGAATGATACTTACAAAACTAGAAATAAGTATTCATATCTTTATCAATTTATTTTTCTCTGTGAGATTAACAGTATGTGCAATATTAGAAAAGCTTGATTTTTTTTTTAAGGTTACAATATTTTGTAAGTAGTTTTTTGCTACTTGGGTCGAACACTGAGATGTTTGTTGATTTTCATAGATTGTTTTTTTAGAGATCTAAATTGAAAATCGCAACTGTAATACCTGATTTAGTAACACGGACTTCTGATGATTTTGCCTCATTAAATGTTGGTACCTTATGGTATGTCTAGTCAGCAACCTATCCTCATAACTAAAAAAAATGGTTAGTATTGTCTTTTGTGTTTGATTTGTAAAGACCCCATTAAAATGCTAGTGTGCTTTTTATATAAGAAGTATATAAATATATAATTATCAGCCATTCTGAGGAGATAAACTAAATTATTGAACACATCATACATCATCTTAATTTGGTCAATTAAGTTTTCTCTAGAATGAGAATGCTCCTTCTCCTAGTCACACACTAGAAATCCAGCCTGATCTCACGAGAAAACGTAAGTATTTTACGTTTTGCCAGTTTAGTGGCTAATTCGTACGAATTCGTACGAGTTCAGTCGTACGAAATGGTACGATTTTAAAAAGGAGGCGTGGCACCTGACCCCACCCCTAACCCCAACCGTCATTGGGGGATAAGCAAATCGTTCTAAATTGTACAAATTAGATCGTACGAATTCATACGAATTAGCCGCTAAATGAAAAAGTTACGAATTGCCGTGAGATTGTGTTGAGAAATCATGCTTGGCTGTTATACCTAATGTTGGGTTTGTCCATATTTGACCCAATGTTGGATTATGACAACCCATCATGTTTTCTAGAGTGCTGGTTTGGCAGGTAATCGTCGCTAGATTGACTAGCACCTTCAGATGGATGATGTAACTACACCAATATGCATATCCAAAATTATATTATCCATTAAAAGACATTCAGATGTACACATGTACTATTTTAAAAATATATTATTTGTATTAAATTTTAAAATAATTCTACCATTAATCGCTGTTTTCTTATCAAGCATGATGCTGTGTTCACACCAGATGCGGAACGCGGGGATAGTCGCGTGAACATTTGAGTTTACTCACTTCATTCGCACATCAAATCAGCTTCATTCGCGCGTCAAACTGACTTCAGAGCAGTCGTGGTTTCGCGTGATGGGCAGAGCTCTTGTCTGCCTGGTGACTCTAGCTTCGTTCCTAAGTGGCTAACATAATAACTTTATTAAGAAAATAACTGTGTTTATGTGCTTTACGAAGGCTGAAAAACAGCGTCGATACGTTTAGGGCTGTGTCTGAGTCCATTAGATCCTTTCAGAGGTGCATCCAGCTCTGTGAGCTCATAAACTTCTCCAAAAACTTAACCTGGATGAGCTCCTGATTGATTAACGCGGCACAAATGTCCGATTAGGTTAAGATTTTTGAACTCGAGCGATTTGCGCGAAATGTTCGTTAAGCGTGTCAAATGCGCAAAACGTTCAATTCGCGCAATTTGCGTCATTCACGCCTCAGGGTGTCTATTCACACGTTTGCATTGACTTAACATGTAAATCATTCACGCTTGATGCTTCTACCACCTCTGGTGTGAACACAGCATTTGTCATTACATTTGATGAAGCCGTTTAATGGGGTCTTTAAAATGGGGAATAATAGAAGAAAACCTTTCGTTTTGATATCCAAGTGGTTCAGGACCTATACCATGTATATTTTAGAAGCTAACATAGTTGTAGTTGCAACAAAACAGTAAAGCTCTTTGGTAACTTAACAGCAGATACAGTACAACTCCAGTTTAAACATGTCCAACTGCCCAAGATTTTTATCAGAATTAGAAGCATCCCACTGCCAAAATACTTGGCAGATTTCCCTGCTGCTATGTTTGTTGTTACGCTAGCCCGGGGGTGGCCAACCCTGTTCCTGGAGAGCCACCTTCCTGCAGATTTCAGTTGCTACCCATATTAAACAAACCTGAACCAATTAATTAGGACCTGATCACCACGTGATAATTACAGGCAGGTGTGTTTGATATGGGTTGCAACTGAAATCTGCAGGAAGGTGACTCTCAAGGAACAGGGTTGGCCACCCTTGCACTAGCCTAATGAGATGGAGGCATCTGACCACTGAGACTACATTAATTTTCTTTGAAAACTTCTCAGTGAGGCAGTACTGCCATATATTACAGCAGAGGTGTCAAACTCAGTTCCTAGAGGGCCACAGCTCTGCACAGTTTAGTTTGAACCCCAATTAAACGCACCTGATCAAACTAATTGTGTCCTTCAGGCTTAAGTCTACAGGTTGAGGTGAAAGCAAGGCTGGAGCTAAACTTAATCCCTGTCCTAGTGCACAGTGTGCCATTCACTCCACCCTTTCCAATACTTCCTAAACTAGTAACACTTTGTGTTAACATTAACTATGTTTAACATTAACATTAAAACATTAAAAAAAAAAAAAAAAAAAACTCATGTAAACACTTTTAATCATATTATTGTCTTATTCGGATTAGGACAAATAATTAGATTAATGATGTCCACGTCATCATTGTTAGATTTATCAGGGATCGCCACAGTGGAGCGAACTGCCAAATGCTCTTCCAGCCACAACATAAAACTATTCATAACCCATTTTCCTTTTGTAATATGGCATTTCTCAGCAAAATATGATGATAATCTCACAGCAGTGGTTAATTAGGTATATGAGTGGGGGGCACTTTCTTTTATTTCAAAATTGTATGTCTTCATATAAATGAAGTCATATGAAATAGCCACTTTTCTGACCATATGTAAAATAATTACGTATCCTTGTGCGATTGGGCCGGATATTTAATGAGGTAAATCACATTTATCACCTGATTAGAACAATATTTACATTCATACTGACTCTGTATGCTTTGTACCACCCCTCTGAGGATGCTCGTCAGTCGCCTCAGGAAGACTGAGTTTCTCAATGTGTTTTTTTTTTACTTCTCCACGTGTGTAGTTGAATGCATGCACAGGACGGTATGCAGTAACTGGACGAATCATTTTACACTGCCAGGGCTGCTGATTGTCTTGTCCTGTCAGATGAAGGAATTCAACAACAGATGTAAATGTTTTTATAGAGAAATACGTGTAACTGATGCACTCAAAGTATCATATTTAATAGCATCTCCATAGCTGCCTCGTTCTGTCAGAAACTGGGAATATATTGTTTTTAATATATTCACTACGACAGTCTGTCTGTATATTTGTAATACTTGTAGATTTACAATACTTTTAATGTATATATATATATATATATATATATATATATATATATATATATATATATATATATATACAGTTGAAGTCAGAATTATTAGCCCCCTTCAAATTTTTTTCCTCTTTTTAAAATATTTTCCAAATGATGTTTAACAGAGCAAGGAAATTTTCACAGTTTGTCTGATAATATTTTTTATTCTGGAGAAAGTCTTATTTGTCTTATTTCGGCTAGAATAAAAGTGGTTTTAATTTTTTTAAACACCATTTTAGGGACATAATTATTAGCCCTTTTAAGCTATATTTTTTCTTGATAGTCTACAGAACAAACCATCATTATACAATAACTTGCCTAATTACCCTAACCTGCCTAGTTAACCTAATTAACCCAGTTAAGCCTTTAAATGTCACTTTAATCTGTATAGAAGTGTCTTGAAAAATATCTAGTCAAATATTATTTACTGTCATCATGACAAAGATAAAATAAATCAGTTATAAGAAATGAGTTATTAAAACTATTATGATTAGAAATGTGCTGAAAAAATCTTACCTCATTTAAACGGAAATTGGGGAAAAAATAAACAAGCGGTCTAATAATTCAGGGGGGCTAATAATTCTGACTTCAACTGTATATATATATATATATATATATGTATGTGTGTGTATGTGTAAATATATATATATATATATATATATATATATATATATATATATATATATAAATATGTATGTATATGTATATATATATGTATATATATTAGGGATGCAACAATACAATTAGCCCACGGTTCAATATATACCTCGTTTTTTTAACATGGTTTTCGGTTTGGTTCTCATGGCTTGACACGTTTTCTTTTTTTTTTTCTAGAGCCAATAGGAACAGTAAGAGGTTAAGGAGAAAAAAATAAAAACGATTAATTGCAATACTCATTTTGTTTTACTTAAAAGCCAAGAAAAGTACATTAGTTCCTAGTTTATTGTATATAAAAAAAAATTAACACTGAAATCTCACGTCTGCTGGTAGCCCATGTACAAACTGGGGAACACTTAAAATCCTACCCTTTGAAAATAGACATACTTGTGAAGTTAATAAAGATTTCAAATAAACATATTTGTACTTAAGTAAACATAAGTAAACCATCTTAATTATCTCCGTGCTGAAAAATGCAAGACTGTAGTCTGTAACACGGATTGAGTGCTTTTATAAAATGACAAAAACGTCTGCAAATCTTTAGCAATAAACATCCGCACTGCCTTTTTTATTTTCTGTGTCTCTCAGAACCAGTTGTGAATGTTTGCTTAAAAGATTCAGGAAGGGACTGTTGCTATTTGGAGGAATTTATTACCTTCTCTGCTATCCTGCCTACAGACAGTGAAATTGCTGGGTGATGGCGCTGCAGATGTGCAGTCATGGATATACGTGTAAAACAATGCTTGCATATACGGCAAAATTGAAATGTCCTCACACCACAGATTTGAAAGTCACCGGCGCTTTCTTGTACTGTTGCCTCATTTCGCCGGCGCTTCCTTGTACATTTGCCTCATTTCGCTGGCGCTTCCTTGTACGTTTGCCTCAGCCTCTCTTCACCGCCGCTCGCAATGTTAAAGTGTGGAACGATGGTCAAGCGCCCCCTAACTTTAGAGCATAGTGATTGGATATTTACTCGCGGGGAGGGGTTTCCTCATCTCAGCTCATGGGTTTACAGGCACACACAGTCAATTCGGGGAGATATAAAACGCACATAAATGATGTAAACGCAAAACCGAGAAAACGGCAATTCACAAGCGCGTAATGAACCGTGGAGGTTGTACCAAATCGTGGCATCCCTAATTTATATATGTATATGTGTGTATATATATATATATATATATATATATATATATATATATATATATATGTATATGTGTATATATATGTATATGTGTATATATATATATATATATATATATATATATATATATATATATATATATATATATATATATATATATATATGTATGTATATATATATATATATATATATGTATGTATATATATATATATATATATATATATATATATATATATATATGTATGTATATATATATATATATATATATATATATATGTATGTATATATATATATATATATATATATATATATATATGTATGTATATATATATATATATATATATGTATGTATATATATATATATATATATATATATATATATATATATATATATATATATATATATATATATATATGTATATATGTATATATATATGTATATATGTATATATGTATATATATATGTATATATGTATATATAAATATATATATGTATATATGTATATATGTATATATAAATATATATATATATATATATATATATATATGTATATATGTATATATAACAAAGCTTTTTAAGAATCAGCTGCTTTCATTGTTGTCTTAAACACAAGCTATAGCTTTATAAAACACCTCCACCATGTATCGCAGTTTATTAATTGTGGGGATGCAATTCTATAAACAATATTCAAATCTAATTGTATTGTAGTATTAATATATTTCATAAGCACAAGCACTGGGGAGAGGGGGGGATTGGAGGGGGAGAAACAAACTATAACTGTAATTATCATAGAAGCTTTGCCTATTGATTACTGCGGTATATAAATGTATCTGCAATCAAATCAAGCCTTTATATTTAATCAATATTCAACTGAATGTCATTACAGGATTTACTGTTCACACTCAGGCATGTTCAGTGGAAGAAACAAAAGTCCTCATTTGGTATAAACGTGTACACTCAATATGGATATGCAGTGCATATATGTGGATGGCTGGACGGATAAATAAACAGGTAGATTAACAGACCATGATTAGGATTAAGCAGATGTGTTTCGGGAGAAAGCGTTATGGAGATTGATGGAATGTGAGCTACAGTACGAGTTGGCATCTCATCTTGTTTTGAAGTGAAAGCTATAGGCCTTGTTCACACTGCATATCAGTTTGACTTCCAAATCAAGTGGTTTTGGCCTGACAGACTGTACTATTTTGCTCGTAATTGGATCTGTGTGTAAAAGAAAAAGTGAACTCTAGACTTTAAAAAATTATTACTAAATCTCATGACAACAAATGTTGCATTTTACTTTCGTTTTTATCAACTGCTTCTTTTATTTTGATTTGTTTCATGCAAAGTTTAAATGATGTTGGTTGAGACGACAAGAAAAGTTTGATTTATCCTGAAGTTTTAGGCAGCAATAATTCCATTAGTGTGCATTTGTGACCTGAACAATCATTAATAGGCCCACAGGGAATCCAGAGATTTCTGCAGATTTTTGAGTCTATTTATTGTTTTGTCTATTTATTTATTGTTTTAGTCTATTTATTTACTTGTGTAAATGTGTGTAAATTTATATTTATTCAGTTTTTAAATGAATTAAGTAATATAATTGACTAATATGAAAATAATCCTTTGATTTATTTAAAATACAGATTGTAAAGTATTTATTTTCTTACTTTTAGCAGATATATTATATGAGAGACTTGCTTTGTTTACCTAATAAGATGGATTTGCATTGTAAACATTAAACAAAAGTTTAAAAAAGGTATTATATTTTATTTATTCAGTTTTTAATTATGATACTCCCAAAATAATTGCGCATAAATCAAAATTTTTTTCCCCAAAATTCTCTGCAGAATTAGCAAAAAATGTCCGCAGATTCAGTTTGGCTCTAGTCATAAGTGTCTGTGTTTGTAAATTAATATAAATAAAAATAAAAAATAACCTGTCCATTGATGTATGGAAGATTTGTGAGGTAAAACTATTTGGGTTTTAAAAAAAAAATCATGGACTATTGCTTAAACATAACTGGATAACGTGTTCTGGATCACATTTGTCACAATAATAAAAACTTGAATATTCACGTGAAGCTGAGGTTAAGATTTGAGAATAATTTTAGACTATATACTGTAAATCTGACCTTTCTTACCCTTGTGAAAAAGAAATGTACTTATAGTATATGTACTGGATGTACTTTAGTGTACTTCAAAAATGAGAGTATACTTTCAATTAACCCAATTAGCCCGCCTTTGAATTTTTTTTCTTTTTATAATGATTCTCAAATTATGTTTTACAGAGCAAGGTATGTGGTACTGTAACATTTTAACATTATGTCTGATAATAGTTTTTCTTCTGGAGAAAGTCTTTTTTGATTTATTTTGGCTAGAATAAAAACAGTTTTTAATTTTTGAAAATAAACATTTTAGGGTAATAATTATTACCCCCTTTAAGCTATATATATATATATATATATATATATATATATATATATATATATATATATATATATATATATATATATATATATATATATATATATATATAATTTTATTTTTTCAATTGTCTGCAGAACAAACCATCAATGTTATTAGAAATGAGTTATTATGTTCAAAAATGTGTCGAAAAAATCTTCTCTCCGTTAAATAATTCTGACTTCAACGGTACCACGTGCTCTGCATTAGGTCTGCATAATGCATAGGAAAGTAATATTTATGATGTGAGCTGAAATGAAAACAAAAAAGACTGCAGCTACAGTTTACATGTATAATGATGGGATGTTGGGATAATTCGAATACAATTAAAATGTTCCTGTTTGATTCCCTAACACGTAAGACACAGACACATCAAAAAGTCTAATTATAAGAGACAGTAAAGATTAACTCGAAAGGTCAATATTTATTATTATTATTATTTATTTATTTATTTATTTATGTATTTATTTATTTATGAGACATATAAACTTTGACTAAGATGCCTGTCATGAACTAGTAACTGTTAACATTTATTTTGATAGTACAGCTTTCTAAAACATTACTCTGAAATTGGCTAACTAAGTCTAAACTACGGTATATTATATAATATTGTAATATATACACTGTAAAAAAATCTGTAATTTTACGGTTTATTTCCGGCAGCTGGGGTGCCGAAAAAAATGTAAAATAACGCTTGTTAAGTTATACTGAAATTGACTGTAAAATAACGCATGTTAAATTACAGTTTACTTGAATTAAAATTTCTGGTACATTTTTGTAATTCAACCTCTTTTATTTTACAGCACATTTCTGTAATTTAACGGCCGTTATGGAAATAAACCAGCCTGATCTCACGAGGAAACATAAGTATTTTACGTTTCGGCAGTTTAGTGGCTAATTTGTACAAATTCATACGAGTTCAGTCGTACAGAAATGTACGATTTTAAAAAGGAGGCGTGGCACCCAACCCCACCCCTAACGCCAACCGTCACTGGGTGATGAGCAAATCGTACTTCTGTCAATAGTACAAATTAGATCGTACAAATTCATATGAATTAGTCACTAAATCAAAAACTTATGAATTGCCGTGCGATTGCGTTGAATAAACCGTAAAATTACGGATTTTTTTTTTACACTTTACTTTACATAACATTTCTTTACAGCATATGTATCAAAAATGATTTCCTTTGGAGGTTTTTATAATTACAGTACCGCATAATATGGCAAAACATATAACAGCTAACCTTGCTTATTTATTTGTTTGTTTGTTTGTTTGTTTGCTTGTGCACCCTCACATGGAAAATTATTAACAGCAAAACTGCACTGGAAAAATATGTATATATAAATGTATTTATTTATTTATTTATTATTCTTGTACCTAGTGCAATATTAAAAAAAAAAATAATAATAATCTGCTGTTTGCATTATCACAGTCAAAATGATCCAAAGCGAATAACAAAATGTCTAGAAGGATATATCATACATATTCTAAAGCTGTCATGAAGTAGAATACATTTATTTCATGTAACTTTTAAAAAATAAAATGTTGCTTTAATTTACTTCAAGATTGTTTGCTAAATTGTGCTGACTGAATTGGACTGAAACCTGTTAAAAATGTATTTCTGGCGGCTTTTGAATGTGCTTTTCTGTTCAAGAACATGTTGAAAAGTCAAATGTGTGCTGCTGCGTTAACAAGGCCTGGTAAAAGCCCGAATGTATGCTCGGAGAAGCAGATGTTGTGTATGAAACATGTCTGATATGGGTCTGCATGTGTCTGTGTAAATGTGACATTGTCCCACACTATCATCAAGCAGGCCTGACCTTCCTTTCCTTTCTTGTACATAGCCTTTTTTTCTAGGATAATGGAAAACAAAAATCTTTAATAACTGAACAGTAATACAGCAAGACGAGAGATGGAGGACTCAAGACTTTTCTCTGGATGTGATAAATGTCATGCACTTTACAAGGATCGCTGGACGCTCATGCTAAAACTCAAAGACATCTTGGAAAACAGAACAATAGATGTATCTTTTCCTTCCAAAAGATTATAACTGTAAAGAGATCTATCAATAATGATTATGAAGATGAGTATATTATAAATCATGATAAGCTTATATTATGACTCCTCATTGTGTCTGCGTGTTTCTGCTTCAGTTGTGGTATGATGGGGATTTTGTTGATGGTATTTTTGTTATTGCCAAATTGATTGTAATATTATATTATATTATATTATATTATATTATATTATATTATATTATATTATATTATATTATATTATATTATATTATATTATATATGTATCTATATGGATAACTGTATACAGATGAAGTCAGAATTATTAGCTCCGCTTTGAATTTTTCTGTTTTAGTATTTCCCAAATGATGCCTAACAAGAGCAAGGTTTTCACAGTATTTTCACAGTATGTCTGATAATATTTTTTTCTTCTGGAGAAAGTCTTATTTGTTTTATTTTGGCTAGAATAAAAGCAGTTTTTTTTTCAAAATTATTAGCCCGTTTAAGCTGTTTTTCTTTTGCCGATTGTCTACAGAACAAACAATACTTATACTTATTTACTTACCTAATTACCCTAACCTGCTTAGTTAACCTAATTAACCTAGTTTAGCCTTTAAATTTCACTTTAAGCTGTATAGAAGTGTCTTAAAAAATATCTAGTAAAATAAAATGTGCTGTTTTATGGCAAAGATAAAATAAATTAGTGATTAGAAATGAGTTATTAAGACTATTATGTTTAGAAATGTCTTGAATATATACACACACACACACACACACACACACACACACACACACACACACACACACGTGTATATATATATATATATATATATATATATATATATATATATATATATATACAGTTAAAGTCAGAATTATTAGCCCCTGATTATTTTTTCCCCAATTTTTGTTTAATGGAGCAATTTTTATCTTTGCCATGATGACAGTTAATAATATTTTACTAGATATTTTTCAAGACACTTCTATACAGAAGTGACATTTAAAGGCTTTATTAGGTTAACTAGGCAGGTTAGGGTAATCAGGCAAGTTATTGTATAATGATGGTTTATTCTGTAGACTATCGAAAAAATAGCTTAAAGGGGCTAATAATTTTGACCTTAAAATGGTTCATAAAAAAATATAAAACTGCTTTTATTCTAGCCAAAATTAAACAAATAAGACTTTCTCCAGAAGAAAAAATATTATCAGACATACTGTGAAAATTTCATTTCTCTGTTAAACATAATTTGGGAAATATTTAAAAAAGAAAAAAAAAACTTAAAGGGGGGCTATTAATTCCGACTTCAACTATATATATGTATATAAGAAAAGTTGAGGAGTCAAGTTTTAAGCGTTCAATCAAACGGCTATGAAAGGTCAATATTAATTAATTTATTTATTTATGAGACATATAAACTTTGAATAACATGCCAGTAATGAATGAGTAACTGTTAACGTTTATTTTGATAGTACACCTTTCTATAACTTTACTTTGAATTTGGCATCTGTATTTGCATATGTATCCAAAAAATCATTTCATTTGGAGGCTTTTTATCCATTAATTACAGTTCAGCGTAATATGGCAAAACAGCTAACCTTGCTTATTTAGTGTTTGTAAATTACATAGAAATTCCTCATATACAAAACAACTGTAATATATAAAATAAACGGATGGTCCAATTGAGTATTAGTAGACTGTCTGCTTATATCTGTTGATACTGCTCCTTCAACAGACATTTAACTCACTATAAGAAACTTTGCAAGTACAAGTCAACTAAAATTAACCCTAAACCTAAATTAACAATCTACTTATAATCTAATCAGAATTAGTTGGCATTAAAATTCAACAAAATGCGTTAAAGGGACCATTGAATTAACTTGATACCTGTTTATTTTTTAATTGTAAAAAAAAAAGGTTTATAAGTGTGATTTGGATAACTGATATAGTCATTATATTATATTATATTATATTATATTATATTATATTATATTATATTATATTATATTATTATATTATTATATTATATTATATTATTATATTATATTATATTATATTATATTATTATATTATATTATATTATATTATTTTATATTATATTATTATATTATATTATATTATATTATATTATATTATATTATATTATATTATATTATATTATTATATTATATTATTATATTATATTATATTATATTATATTATATTATTATTATATTATATTATTATATTATATTATTATATTATATTATATTATATTATATTATTATATTATATTATTATATTATATTATTATATTATATTATATTATATTATATTATATTATATTATATTATATTATTATATTATATTATATTATATTATATTATATTATATTATATTATATTATTATATTATTATATTATATTATATTAGTATATTATATTATATTATATTATATTATTATATTATATTATATTATATTATATTATTATATTATATTATATTATTATATTATAATATATTATATTATATTATATTATATTATATTATATTATATTATTATATTATATTATATTATATTATTATATTATATTATTATATTATATTATATTATTATATTATATTATATTATATTATATTATATTAGTATATTATATTAGTATATTATATTATATTATATTATATTATTATATTATATTATATTATATTATATTATATTATATTATATTATATTATATTATATTATATTATATTATATTATATTATATTGTTTGCAGTTGTTGCCTAAAATGTTTTTATAGAGTTGCCTTAAAAAACCAGCAGTCTCTTTTCTTTCCTGAAGACTAATATCTGTCTGTTGTATCGAGCACAATGATCAGTTCAAGTGCATTGTATTGTGAAGCAAAATGCACTCTGGTTTGCAATAAGACAGCAAAGTCATCTATTTATAATCCTCTCCTTATGGGGTGATGAAAAAGCGGTGGGAGAGCAAACATTTGCAGATCTCACCTTCAGCAGCTCGTGTTTCTCATCTGCTCCACTATCAGCAGTCTGCTGCTGTGCTCTGGAGTCTGTATGGGAGTAGACGAGGAGTGTTCAAGGGACAGTTGAACCAAAAATGAAAATTGACTCCCTATTTATTTTAGGTTATAAAACCGTTATGAGTTTCTTTCTTCTGTTGAACACCTAATAAGTTATGAATAAGTTATTCTGTTGTAGGGAAAAAATGGTTACATGTTTCCAGCTTTCCTCAAAATATCACGGTAACACTTTACGATAACAGTACATGAATAATGATGTGTTAATATGTAAACTGAACTACTTTATTATGAACTAATGATGAGTTAATGCACTAATCATGAACTTTAACTACAACATGAGTCACATGAGTTCATGGATGAATAACGGCTAAAACATATACTGGATAAGTTTGGCCGGTTCATTCCGCTGTGGTGACCCCAGAATAATAAAGGGACTAAGCCGAAAAGAAAATGAATGAATGTTACCAATATCTGCTGTTGTGTTCAACAAAATAAAGAAACTCAAACAGCTATTAAAGGTGCATGAGTAAACACTGACAGAATCTTTATTTTGAGATTATATTATATTATATTATATTATATTATATTATATTATATTATATTATATTATATTATATTATATTATATTATTCATTCAGGCGGCGCAGTGGGTAGCATGTTCGCCTCACAGCAAGAAGGTCGCTGTTTCGAACCTCGGCTCAGTTGGCGTTTCTGTGTGGAGTTTGCTTGTTCTCCCTCCGTTCGTGTGGGTTTGCTCCGGGTGCTCTGGTTTCCCCCACAGTCCAAAAACATGCGGTAAAGGTGAATTGGGTAGACTAAATTGTCTGTAGTGTATGAGTGTGTGTGTTTGTGGATATTTCCATAGATGGGTTGCAGCTGGAAGGGCATCCTCTGTGTAAAAACTTGCTGGATAAGTTGGTGGTTCATTCCGCTGTGGCGATCCCAGATCAATAAAGGGACTAAGCAGACAAGAAAATGAATTAACTATTCATTCATTCTCTTTTTGGCTTAGTGGACTCAGCTGCAACCCATCACTGAGAAACAACCACACACACTCATTCACACTCATACACTATGGACAATTTAGTCTCATGCTCTCCACTCCTCCATGACCACCACAGCAGCTGCTCAGGATACGGCCTGGTCCAGGGTTATGGAAACCTTGGGATCATCTCGTCGCTGGTCTTGGGTTGAATCAGTGGCGCTGCATAGTCTATATATCCATATAGGGCATAGCATGTGTATTATAGGATGTAACTCAGTTTTTTTTACCACATTTCATTATTATTGTTTATTTATTCGTTTGCTGGAAATTAGAACTGAAATTAGAAATAATTTTGAAACAAATCTTAGCGCTTAATAAACAATATTAATTATGTATAGGCTAATAGATGTCTGTGTATAGACCTACAACCTGTTTCCTTATCCACGAAAGAGAGTGAAAGTAAAGAATGAGGAAGCCCATTCTCATGCTGCAGATGCTCTGTTTAACTGTTTTCTCGCTAGTGAAGAGCAAACAGAAAATGCGCCATGGAGTGACGCAACTGACTCTTAAAGGGAGTGGGAGATGAGACTCTGGTTTATTGTCAAAACACACCCATAACTCATTAAAATAAGCTTAACCCTGTAATGCTGCGTTCACACCAGACGCGGAACGTGCGTCAGGCGCAAGTGATTTACATGTAAAGTCAATGCAAACGCAAGAATAGACATCCTGCAGCGCGATACGCGTAAATGATGCGGCACGAATGATGCGATATGCGCGAATGACGCAGCACGAATGACGCGATATGCGTGAATGATGCGATATGCGCGAATGATGCGATATGCGCGAATGATGCGGCATGAATGACGCGCTCTGCGCGAATGACGCGATATGCGCGAATGGCGCGATATGTGCGAATAGCGCAGCGCGAATTAATTCGCGAGAATTGCTTGAGTTATAAAGTCTGAACTTCAGCGGACATTCGCGTCCCGTTAACCAATCAGGAGCTTGCTCTTGTGGGGGCGTGATTGTGACGTACACCTGTTGTTGGAGTCCCGGGGGAAATTCTCCAGCCGACACCGACAACAGTTTATCAAACTAGGCTTGGCTCAGTCAGAAGCACTGCTGAAAGCCTCCATCATCCAGGATAAGTTTCTGGAGGAGTTGATGTACTCACAGAGTTGGATGCACCTCTAAAATGATCTAGTGGACTCAGACACGGCCCTAAACGTATCGACACTGTTTTTCAGCCTTCTTAAAGCACATGAGGTTATTTTCTAAATAAAATCCATGTTAGCCATTTAGCTATGAAGCTAGAGTCACCGGGCAGACAGAAGCCCTGCCGATCAAGCGAATCCACGTTTGTTCTGAAGTGAATTTGATGCGCGAATGAAGCGGGGTTTGACGCGCGAATAAAGCGAGTAAACTCAAATGCGTCTGGTGTGAACGCAGCATTAGACCATGCGCCACAGTGCAGAGCGATTTTTTCCATCCTAAAAATTCTGAAAAGTAGATTCTGACATGCCCTTAATGCGTTTGCGCCTAGATCATTAAAATAGAGCACCATTGAGTCACATTTTGAGAAAATTACTGTTGCGCTGGTCTGAAAATAGCTAAATATTGTGCCCTACATGTCTTGTACCTTATTGCGCTGGGTGTATGATACATAGGGCCCTATATCTTTTTTTTTTTCAATAAATATTACCTCAATGTCCCAAATAAACATTGACATCAACCCCATGAAAATGATGTCTGCTGCTGTCTTTACTGTCTCCACATGTTTGGATATGCAGCTCTGGAGACACAAAACCTGAGTGTAACCTTAAGCGATCAGATATCACAGACCATAATGTAGTAGCTCAAAGTTATTCTACATTTCGTGAGGAAGTGCAGAGACCACATTGGATCGATGGAGCTGTGGGTCGATGGTAATTGATGAAGGATGTGCCCTTTACTCCCCTTTCACATCTAGAGGAGAACAGTAAAAGATAGGTCAGATGCTAAATGGGAAAAAGCACAGTCTATTAAGTTGACATTAATTGCATTGTTTTCATATTAACCTGTCAGTGAGTCTTTCATTTATATTGTTATGCCTTTTTTTCTGAAATTTAAGAGTAAGGAGTTCTCATTTTTACTAATGTTCCATTTGTTTAACTACAACAAATGACCAACCATTAGAAAGGAGTGATATTTCCTGAGCTATATTTAGCAATATATATTTAGAAACCTGTTTCATGAATATTTAACGGAATTTTTAATGGTGAATTCAAAGTTTCTTTCTTTTCCTCCTGGCGAAGGATATAATAGAGCCAGTTCTCCAGCCGAGATGACTCAGGTCATGTCTACACTAATCCAGATAAATTTGAAAATGGCGTTTTCCTCTAAAAACGCTTCACGTCCACACTGCCGTTTCTATTCGTTTTCCAAAACTTTGTCCTCCACACTGAAATGACTACAAATGCTTTTACCCTGTACTGCGCATGCGTGAAACTTAAGACGATTTGGCACGCGTCATTTCCGCCTAACGCTTATTTTCTTTCCGGCTCCCTACTGAAAAAACCAGCTTAGGCTGGTTGGCTGGTTTTAGCTGGTCGACCAGGCTGGTTTTAGAGGGGTTTTGGCCACATCCAGGCTGGTTTCCAGCCATTTCCAGCCTGTTCTTAGCTGGTCAGGCTGGGAGATGACCAGCTAAAACCAGCTTGACCAGCCTAGCCAGGATGGGAGCCCAGCCAAAACCAGTTATGTCCAACTTAAACCAGGCTGGTCAAGCTGGATTTAGCTGGTCATTTTCCAGCCAGACCAGCTAAAACCAGGCTGGAAATGGCTGGAAACCAGCCTGGAAGTGGCCAAAACTCTTCTAAAACCAGGCTGGTCAACCAGCTAAAACCAGTCAACCAGCCTAGGTTGGTTTAAGCTAAATTTTTTAGCAGGGCTCTTTGAAACGTTGCGGCAAAATGTCAAGGAAAAGCACAGAGTTTTTTAAATGGACTGACAATGAAGTAGAGTTGCTGCTTCGAGTAACACATGAATACAAAATTGCAAAAGAGAGTGAAAATATAGACTGGGAGACGTGCCAAAACAAATACGCCGATATACTGGACCGCTTTAAAGAACAGTATCCTGCTGATGACGCTGCTTACCCTCACAGTAAGGACGACATCACTAAACTCATAATCACAACGAAATTAATGGAAACAAATTAGTAACATGACTGTGTCACAAGACAAAAAATGCGTTAATGTTTTCGAAAGACTCGAGACATGAAAACAGAGTTTTTAAATTGATCCACTTTGGAGAGTGTTTTCAAAAAGATACGTTTTTGTTTCCTAAAAACGCGTCTCAGTGTGGACGGAAGGGCAAAACTGAGACAAAAATATGCGTTTCAAATGAAAACATTAGTGTGGACATGGCCTGATACTTAGGCCCCGTTTACACTAATGCGTTTTAGTTTGAAAACGGATAAGTTTTGCTATGGTTATGCCATCCGTCCACACTACACCGGAGTTTTCGAGCACCAAAAATGGAGCATTTTGTAAACGCTGAAGAAGCCATTTTCCTACTTAAACGCTGCTGCTCTGTCTCAGTGTGGATGGGGAAAACTGAGACATCTGAAATCGGAGGCGTGGCTGCTGAGATTCGCTACCTGATTGGGGCTTTTGTGTTATCGCGTATCCTTCCCTTATTCATCAAGCCCCTATCACATGACTATAACACATGGCTTTAGCGCTACCGGAAGACAGCAGACCAGCCTTCACTGTAAACAATAACATGGACACAGAAATGGGAGCGTTGTTTGCACTATTGTCTGTTTTTGGTGCCATTGTGCAGTTATTCATTTGTTTCGTTTAGTAACAACTCGACCTCGTCGTCTGTCCACAAAAATACCTCTATTGCTTTCTTAGCCATCGCGTTCATTGTTCAACCGGCGTTTGTTGACTAACAATAACCAAATGCCTAGCAAGACACATGATTCCTGTTTATACTAGAATGCGCATGTCCAGAGAGTGCGAATGGTCACATGATATACGTTTTTGGTGGCGTAGTGTGGACGGAGATATGTTCAGAAACGCTTGGTGAAACGCTAGTGTTGACGCAGATCGTTTTTGATCTAAAACGCTGTTTTAAAACGAAAACGCACAAGTGTAAACGGGCCTTAGATTGTAGTCTGTTGTGTTGGGATTAGTTTAAGTTGACTTGTACTTAAACTACTTTCTTATAGTCACTTAAATGTCTGTTAAAGGAGCAGTATCAACAGATATTAAGCAGACAGTCTACCAATACCAATTAGCCGGCAGCTAGCTCTCTGCAACTCTCACATGGTCGCCCACTGAAGCTAAGCAGGGCTGTGCCCGGTCAGTATCTGGATAAGAGACCACATGGGAAAGCTAGGTTGCTGCCGGAAGTGGTGTTAGTGAGGCCAGCAGGGGGCGCCCAACCTGCAGTCTGAGTGGGTCCTAATGCCCCAGTATAGTGACGGGGACGCTATACTGCTCAGTGAGCGATGTCTTTCGGATGAGACGTTAAACCGAGGTCCTGACTCTCTGTGGTTGTTAAAAATCCCAGGATGTCCTTCGAAAAGAGTAGGGGTTTAAACCCGGCATCCTGGCCAAATCTGCCCACTGGCCTCTGTCCATCATGGCCTCCGAACCATCCCCATATTCAATTGGCTTCATCACTGTCTCCTCTCCACCTATCAGTTGGTGTGTGGTGTGCGGTCTGGCGCAAAATGGCTGCCGTCGCGTCATCCAGGTGGATGCTGCACACTGGTGGTGGATGAGGAGATCCCCCCATTGTGTAAAGTGCTTTGAGTGCCCAGAAAAGCGCTATATAAGTGTAAGGAATTATTATTATTATTAATTATTATTATTAATACTCAAATATACTATAAAAATAAAGTTACATTTATTAGTTTATTTATTTTTTATCTTACACCAAACTTTTGAATAGTAACATGGTGAATGTTTTTACAAAGGAAACTTTGGTTGAACACTACTGTATAGCACCAGTGAAAACTGCTGGAACAAAATAGTCATTGAACGCTAATGGTCACTCAGCACAACATCACCCACTCCAGCTCTAATATGCATCTAACAGCTCAAAGAGGAGAGAGATGAGTTCTGGGCCAAGAGAAAAAACACACACCTCTTAATGGATGGGATTTGACATACTGTAATGGGTTGTGTTGCTCTATTGTGTTTGTGAACGAATGGAGGAGTCTGCATTGAGAAGACAGGTACAATATTAACATCCTCTCTCAGACAAACACTCGTGAAGAGTGTCAATTCATTAAAATGTGTATAAAGTTGTGTGCTTTTTCTGTCATTTTTATTTGATCTTTTTAATCACTAAATGCTGACAACTGGTGAAGAAGAGAAGAATAAGAGAGAAAAGAGAGAGCGAGTCTGTGGAGCTGCTGTAAAATATTCATGGGGGGAGGATATTTTAAGACCCCTCCTGTCTGCTGGGATGAGATGAGAATACATGAAATGACTTACATGAAGTACCGTCATCTTCTCTGTCTTCCACTGTAAATGGAGACCGCCTCCTTTTGAGATGAGCTGCAGTTCTGTGTTTATAAAGATCAGTGATGCTGAGTGATAGTTCAGCAGGCCTCCTCTGAAGCCACCAGCAGAGCGCTGGTCAGAATATTCAGATTAACTCTATATTTCTTAAATGTTTTCTTTCTTTCTTTTGGAATATGCATGAATAGATACATGCATAATTATAATATTAAGTCAACAATGTTATATTTTAGACCATGCATAGTCATACTGCTACTACATAATTAAAATAATAATAATAAAAGCAGTAGTAGTATTTTTACTGTTTACAAATTATTTAAATATTTTAATGTAAACATTATCTGTATTATCTGTAAGTTCGTCCATCTATCTATCTATCCATCCATCCCTCCATCCATTTTTTTGCAAAAAAAAAAAAAAAAAAAAATATATATATATATATATATATATATAAATAAATGAGCAATATCACACAAGTAGCAGTGCAATATAGCTGTATATCGGCACTGGTGGAAGGCGTGCCTTAGTGCCCCCAACAGTGCCGATATACATCCATATCGCATAGCTATGAGTGTGATATTGCATTTATACAACAGTTTGATGGCATAATTGTGTATATAAAAACAAATTCAAACATGGAGAGTCTCTAAAACCCTTTTGTATGAGGAACCACTTTCTTTCGCGTTGGATTCAAATCACAAGCTGACAGTTAAACAGTTGAGCAAGCATCTTTTATACTTTAGATCTGTAGTGTCTGCTTTTTGCTGGCTGTATGTGGGAATATGTATGTGCCAATCAGATTCGAGAACCAGACAGAACTGTTGTATATATATATATATATATATATATATATATATATATATATATATATATATATATATATATATATATATATATATATATATATATATACACACAACAGTTCTGTCTGGTTCTCGAATCTGATTGGCACATACATATTCCCACATACAGCCAGCAAAAAGCAGATACTATATATATATATATATATATATATATATATATATATATATATATATATATATATATATATATATATATATATATATATATATGGTGGCTTCAGAATAAAAATTAATATTGATAATAGACAATAGTCTCATATTATTCATTCATTAATTTTATTAATCAGGGGTTGCCACAGCGGAATGAACCGCCAACTTATCCAGCATATGTTTTACGCAGCAGATGCCCTTCCAGCTGCAACCCATCACTGGGAAACACCTATAAACACTCATTCACACACATACACTACAGACAATTTAGCTTACCCAATTCACCTATGGCGCATGTCATTGGACTGTGGGGGAAACCGGAGCACCTGGAGGAAACCCATGCCAACACAGGGAGAACATGCAAACTCCACACAGAAATGCCAACTGACCCAGCCGAGGCTCAAACCAGCAACCAGTCTCACATTAAAAACTATAACATATTTAACCTATTTCACTGGTGCCTAATTAAGATATATTAATAGATAACAGATGAATAATATTTTAAAATGTTATTTTCATTGTTGAAGTTTAAAACTCTGGGTGTTTTAGGAGGTTGGAGGTTGAATAATATAATAATATGAAATATATATAATAGAAAGCTAGTAATTTTTATAAATTATATATATATATATATATATATATATATATATATATATATATATATATATATATATATATATATATATATATATATATATATTAAATCTATTAAAACATATGAAATGAAATAATACAAAATATTGACATTTATTTGTTATTTAGAATGAAACTAGGTAAGTAAATTACCTACACGCACACACACCTGTCCATTGCTCTAATTGACTATGAGCTACAAATGGATTTTCACTTCAGACTTATTGATTCTCTTTTGTAAAGTACGGTTCCAAACCAAAATTTAATCTTAACATGAGTTCATTAAGCATTATTCATACGCTGCCCAGTCTTTATGTGCTGCTCTGGGTCATTTCTGAATACGTCAATGCAAGATTTTGTCGCCAGATTAATGACATCCCTGTTTTTAACTGCAATGTCTCTCAATGTCCGGCGGGAGGCGCGAGTTACACAGTTACAGAGCAGTGCTCGAGTCTAATGAAAATCAAGAATAGGGTAAATCATCACCCTTGAGAGTTTGTTTGATTCGTTTCACCTTCCTCTACTTTACTATGAATGAAGTAAAACAATAACGACTTGTCACGCACAAGAATGTTAATTTGCATACATTGTTAAAAATAATAAAGAAGGTATACAGCATTTATGGCGACAAATGCTGCAAAAGCAATATATCTTATGTAATGTCATACAATTCTGCATATAATAATAATAATTATGATGATAATAAAAATGAAAATATACTCCTTTTGTATAATATAAAACGTAATTGTATTTAAAAGTAAATTATGTATTAAACTAAATGCAATCTCAAAAAATACTTCTTAAAGAATTGTGTTATTCTCATGCATGTATTTATGTATTTAAATACTACTACTACTACTACTACTACTAATAATAATAATAATAACAACTATTATTATTATTATTATTAAATACCATAATTATGATTATATTAATAGGCTAATTTAAAACGTAAAAGTAAAGTATTTAAAAGTAAATTATGTACTAAACTAAATGCAATCTCAAAAATTATTCTTTAAGAATTGTGATTCTTATGTATGTATTTATATAATAATAATAATAATAATAATAATAATAATAATAATAATAATAATAATAATAATAAATACAACAACAACAATAATAATAATAATAATAATAATAATAATAATAATAATAATAATTTATTATTATTACTATTACTATTACTATTATTATTATTATTATTATTATTTTTTTTTTTTTTAATTTTACTTATTTGTTTATTTAGTTATATTATTATTAGTATCATTATTATCGTGGGATTAAAATGTTTCGTTATTGGACAGCGGCACATCTGTTAGCAGTTGCTTTGTCCAGCCCACATCAGATCCGCTGACAGATCAAACTCACACACGCTGATGTTCTGCCTGGAGATAAGATGTACACACACTTCACCAACAGCTGGAACGCTTTGGAGTCCAGTGACCACTCGAGACGCCGGCTCCTCGTTATTCAAGACTTTCTCCATATTGTCTTGGTGAAACGTCGCGCACTGTTCACACGCCTCTGAGCTCCTCTGCGCGTCATCGACAGCTGTTGCACAGGCGCGCGCTTTTGGGCACGTCGCTGCTCATCACATACAGTACACAGGTAATGACGACATTTACACCTGAGCAAACCCTTTAACATTCAAGACAGACTTTGTCTGGAAGTAAGAGTTAAGTGAGAATGGTTTGTCGGAGAAATGTGTGAAGATATTTTTTTCTTTTTAATGGAGTTTTTATTAATGTAAACGTTTGTCAGAAGTGTTTTTTGCTGTATTGACGTGTGTAGAAACCACAGCGTTACCACAAATACTATCTTTGTTCAAAATCATGTTTAATTTGTTAGTTTGTGTTTTAGGTGTCTGAATAGGGGAGTAAGCGGGGCACAAGTTAGCACTTTTCGGTTTTGATCAAATAATAAACAAAGTAATGGGGTTAGACAAACCAATTTTTTTTACCAATAACACACAAGTCTCTCCTACAAATGAGCAATGCAATTATGATTGCCGGATCTATGATTTATGTGCAGCATTGCCCAAAGTGCCAGGAGTAAAAATGTTACTATTTACCCCACCTGCGGGGCAAGTTGTTACAGACAGGGTTAGTTGTAACACATGCTTTAAAAAGGCAGATTCCACACAGTTAATTTAATTTCTGTTTGCTTTAAATAGTAGCTACATTTCCTCAGTAATTGGCTCATTTATTTTTTATTCTACAAAGCACAGTAGCTGTGTTTATTTAGTTATTTGTTTATTGGATGAACACATTTGAATCTTTTTGCATTATTATCCATTTATCCATTATTATACAATGCATTTATTTGCATTATTAGCAATAAAACATTTATATTCTATTAAAAAATATATTTTTATTTAAAAACATTTTTTTAAAAAAGATCCCAACATTACAATATATATATGTGTGTTAGTTTAATTGGTGTCCAACAGTGTGTGGCTTAATTCTAACAACCTGTTACAACTAACCCCGCTGTGTCATGTTTTTCTCAAAACTGGCTAGCAGTCACTATGTGTTTCTTACAACTTTTAAAATGGTGTCATCTTTTAGCCAAGAAGATAGTAATCATAATATTATTAGATTTTATACATACTTTCACAGATTATTTTTAAATGAAAAACTATAGAGTATAATACTGTTATGCTACAAAAATGGTTTTTCCTGTGTTTCTCATCCAAATTTTCCTGAACTTTTTCAATTGGCAGGAAGACGTCTGCGGACATTGTGGTGAAAACCTCGGAAGCATGCCATGGTTAACCCTGAGTAAATACCTTAAAACTCTGTGCTACATTTAACCCCGCGTTACTTTGTGCCCTGCGCTCCCCTGACAATCAAGGTCTCACTTCTGTGAACAAATATAGGCTAGCCCAAAAGTTTTCTCAAAACTAACTTCACTGACACACTTGGGTTAGTACTGAAATGAAAAAAAGATAATAAAATATGGAAAAAAAAAATTTATTTAAAAAGGGGTGACACAGTGGGTAGCGCTGTCACCTCACAGATAGAAGGTCGATGATTCGAGCCGCGGCTGGATCAGTTGGCATTTCTGGAGTTCTCCTCGTGGGTTTCCTCCAGGTGCTCCGGTTTCCCTCACAAGTCCAAAGACATGTGCTATAGGTGAATTGAATAATTTAAATTGTCCATAGTGTATGTGTGTGAAAGAGAGTGTATTGGTGCCTCCCAGTGATGGGTTGAAGCTGGAAGGGCATCCGCTGCGTAAAACATATGCTAGATAATTTGGCGGTTCATTCCCCTGTGGTGACCTCTGATTAATAAAGGCACTAAGCCGAAAAGAATAAGAATGAATGAATAAAAAAAAATAAAAATAAAATATGTCAATCTCATTAGGCACTGTGAATGATGCAAATAAAAACAACAACAGGGAAATATTAAAGAATGAACTTAACATTTTACAGTAATTGTTATGCACACTCATTGTTTTTTGATAGCTTATATCAGAATCTCCATAAACAAAATTATACTTTTATACCAGCTGTATGCAGTGCAGTGGCTCAGTGGTTAGCACTGTAGCCTCACAGAAAGAAGGTTTGAGCACCGGCTAGGCCACTTTGTATTTCTGTGTGGAGTTTGCATGTTCTGCCCGTGTTGCCGTGAGATTCCTCCGGGTGCTCCGGTTTACCCCACAGTGTATAGACATGTGTTATAGGTGAATAATCAAAATTTGCCATAGTGTATGTGTGTGTGGGTGTTTCCCAGTGATGGCTTGCGGCTGAAAGGCTATCCGCTGTGTAAAACATGTGCTGGATTATTTGGCGGTTCATTTCGCTGTGGCAACCCCTGATGAACAAAGGGACTATTCATTCATTCATATTCTGCTGTTTCTCCGGAGCCGGATTGCGGTGGCAGCAGTCTTAGGAGAGAACCCCAGACATCCCTCTCTCCAGACACTTCCTCCAGCTACTCAGGGGGGATCCTGAGGCGTTTCCAGGCCAGCTGAGAGACATAGTTCCTCCAGCGTGTCCTGCGTCTTCTCTGAGGCCTCCTCCCGGTGGGACATGCCTGGAACACCTCCCAAGGTAGGCATCCAGGAGGCATCCGAAACAGATGCCCAAGCCACCTCAGCTGACTTCTCTCGATGTGGAGGAGCAGCGGCTCTACTTCGAGCTCCTCCTGAGTATCAGAGATCCTCACCCTATCCATAAGAGTGCGCCCTGCCACCCTTCGAAGGAAACTCATTTCGGCCATTTGTAAGATCTTGTCCTTTCGGTCATGACACAAAGCTCATGGCCATAGGTGAAAAGAGGGACTATGCCAAAGGAAAATAAAGTGTAACTCTCTTCACAACAACACAGACACAGGTTGTTTCTCCAGAACGGGCGTTTATTTAAGGTCGTCCATAATGTGCTTTGCGCCTGTCGCCATGACATCGTGAGAACTGTATTAGTAAATGAACACAGTACAAACGTTTAAGAAATTATACAAACTACGATTATCTAATACATTATTAAGCAAAACAAATACCTCGTTGGTCGCTTGTCATGAAAAGAGGGTCCTTGGATTAATAAAGTCTTCTTCACTGTCCTTTTTACTTATGACAGCAGCAACTTTAAGCTTCTTAAACACATGTAACTTTATACAGCACTGACATGCGTCTCTTCATCGTCAGTCTATCCGGGGATCCATAAACAAGTCACTCAAATTACAAGTCATTTCCTCAAAGTGACATGTTTTCATAATAAATATCTTAAAGTACAACATATGAAATAATAATACATTTAAACCTTTCAACACATTTACATTTATAAATACACTTCAGCTAAATTAACACAAAATATTAGGACCTTAAATCACTAAAGAATGAAATATGAAACAAATATGTAAAATAAATATGCGATTATGCAAAAATGCTTGATAACAGCACTTACATAAAGTAATGAATGACAAACTGTATATTCTGTCACATTACCTCTACAACCAACCATCACAGAAAACTTTTAATAAAAAATGATTTTTAATACTTTTGATTTATGAGTACATAACCAATGTAAAACTGCATAAACTCTCAGTATAACTGTTGTCTGGGCTTTCACTGCCTTTCTACACCTCCCATTCCTCATGCGTTCAATACTTTTACCTTGTATGCACATAACTTATTTTGTTAACTAATTAGATTCGATTTCTTTGCATCTATGGATGTCTTTGGTTGTTACCAACATTCGTGAAAAATTTCGAGTCAATGACACATTTAGAAATCTATTTTCTGAGAAAAATAGCGACACATTCAATACTTATTTCCATTCATTCCATGGTTTCCGCTACGTTCATTCTTCCATAGGGGGGCGCCACGCCAAAATTCATCCCGCCACGGCTACATGACAGCTTCTCATTCAAAACATTAAAACATCTTATTTTTAATAGCGGGTAATAATCGCACCAAAACGTATTAAAGGGTAAGTGAATTATAACAGTGCAATCTTTTTTGTAACCGTAGTAGTGCTGTGCGTCATTTGTTATACCCTTTAAAGGGCCATGAAACCCCCTCGTTTCAGCAAGGTGTTTTCACACCTCTACTTTGGAAAAAGTCAGAAAAGTGGGCGTGTCCAGCTCTGTTTAGGGGGGAGTGTCGGAGGAACTAAAGTGGGAGGGTGTGGGAGTGTCTATTTGGGCACGCGCGAGTTTCAGAGTCAAAATAAACACACAGGAGGAAGTGATGGTGTTTAACCTACATGGACATCTGTAGTCGAATTATTTGCCAAATTATTAAATGTTGGACTTTAACTGCAGTTTGGCTCTTTCATTCAGGGAATTCATTCATGCCCCTAGCGACAAACGAGATATTTAATTCGAGGAGCTGCTCTAAGCGTGTATTTTTCATGCAATGTTTGATACCGCACGGCGAATAAGAGAAAAAAAACCTCCGCATTTCCCGGAAACTTAGATGCACAAGGCAGGTAGCGTCAGAAAGCCGTGTGTGTTATTCCGGTCACTAAATGCGGTGAAAATCCTACACGAGGTTAAAGTTTGGTTGTGGTGCTAACATGTTTGTACTCGGTGCTATAGTTAACTTAGTTCGATACGAACAAACTGAATAAACAAAGAGCGCTGGACGCTCACTTACCAAATCTGTACAGACAGGACAATCCACAGCAACTAGAGCCGCGTCTTTATGAAGAGAATACTACAAGCGAATCCAGATCTCAGCGTTTGCAGATGAGAACAGCTCTCAGGTAAACAATAATCCTCCTTAGACACGTAAGTTATTGTTGTCAAGCGTCGCGTACACTGTTAATCCACACGAGTCTGAGCTCTCACAGAGAGAAAATGAAAACAAAACTTAACTGCAGCAAACAATAAAAGCAACACTTCACGCTTGTTTTGCCAACACAAAGTGCCGTCTATGTCGTGTAAACACGGTGAAAGTAATAAATATTAATGAAGTTGCACAATAGAGCGCGCTGATTGGTTTGAACCAAGCTTTACTCATGCATTAATGCATCACACTGTAAGACGTAATAAGACTCACTCTGGTACAGACGCCCAGTCTACATGCTAGAATACACGCTATTATGTCATGGTCGTGACGCAGCTTCAAAAATTCGTTTCAAACCGGAAGTACGAATTTACTTGAAATAAAGCAAAAACAACCAATTTACACTTTTTAGTGAAATATAGGTGTCCTAAAAGTGTTTTAAGCAGTGTGGGACACATATACGACTGTCAACAGCTCAAAACATGTGTTTTGGTGTTTCGTGACCCTTTAAGATTAAGTGCTGACCGACTAGCTAACTGACAGGTGCGTGAGGCCAGCAAACACGACATATAGCCATTTCACTTTACTTCAGGACGCATTAATATTGCTCTGTAGGTTTATTAGGGAGACCTTCATAAATATTCCTAGCAAATGTAATAAATGCTGGAGATATACTCGTTACATAAACCCACTAAATCAGCAGCATTTATTCGAGAGCGCATAAGATCTGCGCACTCTTGAAGCGGTTTATATTTGAGGGGTGTGCAAGAAGTTTTGTGCACGAGCAGAGGAAATCGGCGCGCAAGCAAAAAGATCCGCATGCTGTAGGCTATTACATAAATGCGATCTCGACTTCTAATAATGTGTTCACGACATTTGTCATTGAAAAAACGCCACATGTAGATATGTGTAAAAAAAAAGGCCTGCCGCCACAGCTAAAGGAAATACTGCATTCATTTTCTTTTTTGCTTAGTCCCTTTATCAATCAGGGGTCGCTACAGCGGAATCAACCACCAACTTATCCAGCATATATTTTACACAGCGGATGCCCTTCCAGCTGCAACCCAGCACTGGGAAACACTACGACCAATTTAGCTTACCCACTTCACCTGTTCCACATCTTTGGACTTCATCTTTGAAGCCCTCGGAGGAAACCAACACCAACACGGGAAGAACACAAAAATGCCAATTGCCCCAGCTGAGGCTCGAATTCAGCGACCTTCTTGCTGTGAGGCGTTGTGCTACCCACTGCGCCACCATGCTGCCCAATACTTATCGCCCAAATTTGTAATGTTTGGCATGATAAAGGGAGGATGTTGTTGGCTCCTGCTCTAAGTGAAGAGTTTACGTTTGGGTCAGTCGTAGGCGTTGTCGAGCTGCTGTGACCAGCAGAGACTCTAATGCCCTTGTTAAGCAGAGCACAGATGGGTGCGCAGCAGGGGCAGGATATTTTTAGTGGATGTTTTGGAAGGATGGCCCTGCAAACGCCTTAGCTAATGATTTTGTGACCTTCACAGGTCACTTTATCCAAATAACGTGATATTTTATATCGTCCCAACATAGTTTGCAATGGCAGTTGTAACTTCTGTTGTCTTTACCATTGTAAATTGGAATTACATTTAATCTTTGTATCTGTGTATATTACATCACTTTAGTAAATTTAATTTAATTTGCTATGCTTTTTAATGTGTTCTTAGTGGATACTAAAAACAATGCAAGAATGTTTAAATATAATAAGGAATGTTTGCTTCTGGTACATATTGTTCTTTGTTTTTAAATAGTTTTTGAACCCTTAACATATATGATTACCTTGAGTAATATCTAAAGTGATAACAAAACAGGTGATTTTACTGACATTTTAGGATTATAAGGCTGAGCAGCATGAAATCTGTCTACAGAGATTTACCAGTATTTCTCTGATGCAATCGGGAGATCACAATAAATAACCCCGAAATTGCCAAAGCAACTCAATCGCACAGTACTGTTGTGTTTGCGATAAGGAAAAACACTAAACACATGCGGGCATTTCTTCTTTCTTTCTTTTAACTGAACTAGTCTGCAGTAAAGAAAACAAGACACTCTTTAGAAACAGATCGTCTACGGAAAAGTAACTCAGGGTTATACAAAGAGTGGCCAACACAAAATGCATACATTCCTGATATACAGTTGAAGTCAGAATTATTAGTCCCCTAAATTATTACCCCCGTCTATTTTTTCCTGGATTTCTGTTTAACGAAGAGAAGATTTTTTTTAAACACATTTCTAACCATAATAGTTTTAATAACTCATTTCTAACAACTAATTTATTTTATTTTTGCCATGATGACTGTAAATAATATTTTATTTGATATTTTTCAAGACACTTCTATACAGCTTGAAGTGACATTTAATGTAGGCGGAGTAATACACAAGAGTGAAAAGGCTGTAAGCATTATATATTTGAATTTGTTTCATCATGTTATAGTTTTCAAAAAGTTACACATTAACAGTTGACAAACAATTATTGGTTTATCCTAAACATTTTAGACAAATTAATGAGAGAAGAAGAATGTCATGCCTTACAGAGTCCAGAGAGAAAGAGACATCACTAGGAGCAAGTCACCTTTTCCTATCCGTGCTTTAAAGACTGGTATGCCTTTATATGGCTTCTCAAAAGTAACAGAGTTGTACCGAATGTAGGGATGGACACAACATTTTTTTTTTATTACTGAAATTACAAAAAATAACACACACAGTAACACAAATGTAACACACATATGTAGCTCAGATTCAGAAGTTGGAGACAGTCAAATATATGGGAGCTTAAGTTAATAGTTTCTAGACAAAATGCTCCTAAATTTTTAAAGATAACTTGATATCATTTGTGTGGTATTCAAAAGGATTTCATTTAAGGTTTTGGTTTTGACAAACGATAGAATACACAGTTAATTGCATGCTGCTTACACTTAAATTAACATATTTGTTTTGTTTTTATTGCTGGGAAATTTACCTACATTATATTTAACTTTTCATTCGTTTTTAATATATTTGTAATCTCAATTTGCTGGACCGTTTTTTTTTTCTTGTATTTTTAAAAAAATATTATTAATATAATAAATGTTACAAAAACACATTATAGTTCAAAATTCATAATTGAGTTCTTTACATGTACTTTAGTTTGTTAATCAACAAATAATAATAAAATAATATATAAATAATAAAAGGACAAACAATTTTAAATCAATGATTAAATTGAAATGTATATAATAATGTACATTTAATACAAGATATTAAATACAAGATATTAAAGCTAAATGTTGATTATAACAAAGGATGCTTTTAAAAAGTGCAAGCAAAAGTAAACAAAAAAAAAAAAGTTTTGAAGCACCCAATAAAGGCACAACAATATAATTTAGAATACTTTATTTAGAAAGGCAAGTTGATCTAAAAAAAAAAAAAAGATTACTAGCTGTTTTATTTTTCTGAAGTAAAATTAAATTATCTTTGAGTAATTTAAACTTACAGTAAACTGACTTAAACATTCTACTTAAACATTTTAAAAAATAGGCTAGAAACATGATTAACTTAGTCTTATAATGTTCTTTTTTTCTTTGACTATGTTAAGTTGCTTTAACACAATCTACAATGTAATATATGCTATAGAAATAAAGATGAACTGAACTGAATTAACATAAAAATATAGGTTGTAATAACTTATTGATCATAGAAGTGTTCAGTTATATGACTCTATGATTTTGTACAGTTTCGGTAAAAGATTGAGCTCATGTTGGCATGCAAACATTTAGTTTTTAAAGCTGTGCCAGCTGGTAGTGCCAATTTGCCCTCCCTTATAATTATTTTTTTCAGTAAAACCCTTCATTATGATGTACAAGGTAACAAGACTAAAAATTGAAAATGAAATGAACATAATTTGTTATAAAATATATAATAAATGACTACAGTACAATAGATTTAACAACACTCTGGTAATTTTCTGACCTTGTCCATAGGACCTTGCTCACACAGCTTGAAGTGGTAGAGAAGTGACATCTGTGTGCTCAGCTCTTATCTAATGGTTTGTTGGGCTTGTTTGCAGATGTGATTCAGTGACTAAATCGGGCCAAAACAGCTGCCGTCGAGATTCCACCAGCACTCGCGGGGCTCACAGACACCAGACGCTCACGCGGCTCTAAGCTCTGTCAATCACAGCTGTGCGACAGAGTCAAATGACAAGGCACCAGGGACTGATTTTTGTAGCCCAGAGCACAACAAAGTCAAGAAAAGCAGAACGAATAACTGCAAAAAAGGTGTTTCTTAGTTTCTGTTTCTAGTCTTGATATCTATAAAATCCTAACCCCTGTGGTGTTCAGGTTCGTGGGACCCATTTTTGTTCTTTATCCAAATATAATTAATACTAATTGACAATAATGAAGTCATTATTTTTTCAGTCTAAGGGCCCTATTATACACCTGGCGCAGTGTGGCTCAAGGCGTGACGCAATAGTTGTTTGCTAGTTTCAGCTTGGTGCAAGAGTCGTTTTGAAGTTTTGGGCCACTCTGTTTAAATAGCAAATGCATTTGCGCTCATATGTGCGCCCATTGGCGTTCTGGTCTAAAAAGGGAGGTGTGTTGAGGTGTATTGCTGGCGCGTTGCTATTTTGAGAAACTATAACAGATTTTTCAATAGACCAGAACAAAGCTGGTCTATTGTCCTGCGCAGAGCGCGTTAGTTGTGCGTCTTGCTTACACACTGCTTAATACACACAAGATGTAGAGCAATACGCAAATATCTTTACATATGAAAAATAATTTAAATATTGATGATATATATTGGATATAATAAAAATATATATAACATATAAATATAAAGGATTAAAATATTACAAAACATATTATTTTCTAGCCTACATAAATATAAAAACCATACTTTCATGCCTTCTTCATCTTCATTTTAGACCATATGGGGCATAACGTGTATTAGGATATATCTCAGGTTTTTGAGCACACTTCGTTATTACTGTTCATTTATTCGTTTGCTGGAAATTAGAACTGAATTTAGAAATAGTTTTGAAAAGAAACTTCAGTTACAATAGCCAGAACTACCTGTGCCAAATATTTGCCAAAAGTGGCCCACATATGTTTTAAGATAACTGGGCCACATTTGCACCTACACATGTGAGCCACTTTAGTTTTAGACCCAGATTACCCTTAAATGACAATGCCATTATTTTGCCAACTGTGGCCCACAATTGTCCTCCATCATTTGGGCCAAATTTATCATTTTCCACATGGGCCACATTGGACTCACATTCAGATTACTGCCAAATCTTTACCTTAGATGGTCCATATATGAATTTAAATCTTTGGCCCCCTTTTGCCATTGTACACGTGGGCCACTTCAGGCTCACATTCATTTCGTCTGGGCCAAAGGAATACCACCAGTGCCGCATAACTGCCTAAAGTGGCCCACCTTCGTTTGCTATCTGGGTTGTCTGTCTATCAGTTTCTTGTGCATATCTTTCTTATGTCTGTATTATATAATACCTAAATTGAGTTCTTCTATTCATCCATGGCCTGTGCAATTCAAGATTTTTGCAGTCATTTGCTTTTGTTGTAATTAATATCAATTAATAAACAATCATCAAAGTCTTACAACTTTCAGCTTTCACATTAATGAAGACCATGGACTCTCTGTCTAATTTGAAGCATGAGGGAATCACATTTTGTCGCTGCTCAGTTCCAGTAAAAGAGGGTTAAAGAGTGCTTTAGGATTATTTTCATATAAACTGACATATAATGTGCTGACGTGGGCTTGTCCTTCAGTCCTCTCTGGTCACTGGGGGACACTTCCTATTAAAATGTGCCCTATAGCTGCTTCTATCTTCAGAAACATACATTACAAACATGCTACTATTAGTTGTTCTTTTCAGGCAGTCACAGGTTATCTATTTTGAGGAAACATTTGGATCCTAATGATAGATTGATGTTTTGGAGTTGTGCCCATAATAATTGAGCCTGCCGGCGTGTTGCGCTAATGTTCAGTTGAGCGAGGTGATCCTCAGCTTATATCACTGATCTGCCGCAGCCACAGTAATCCTCTTAATAGAAACATCCCAATTCCTGAGCCAGCCCGAAATCACCTGCTGTGGATCAGGGGTTGCCAAGCAAAATATGCTTGGTGGGTAAGCACCAAGCATATTTTGTTTGCCCTACTTAGGTTTAGTAATGTCTGCAAAATATAGTAGCGTTCCCAAAGACATTAAATTCATGTTTTAAAAGCTGAATATCTTGTCAGAAAAATGGAAAACGCCTCCTTTTTTTTATCATTTTGTAAGCCAGACATTAAAATGTTTAGATTAGTTTCTCACCCTGGCAACTCAAGTGTGGAAATCATTGTTAAACATACAAAGTTCATGCATGTTCTACATTTTTCAACACTATCTGGGTTTCATTTACCTTGTGTTTTTTACCCAAATTTTTAAAAGGCACATATTTTACTCCTTTTACAAAATGTAAGATAGGACTTTGGCATCTCCAGAATATGTCTGTAAAGTTTCAGCTCAAAATAGCCAGCAGACAATTTATTATAACCACCAGAATATACCAATGTTGGTGTTTGAGTAGCTGTTTTGTAGCCTGTGGCTTTACATGCTAATGAATTCATTCAATGTATTGGCTCGTTTCAGGCCCGGATTGGCTAATCGGGAGGACTGGGGGAGTTCCCGGTTGGCTGGTCCGTTTTTTGGCAACGAGGGCCGGTGTTTCTAGCTGTTGCACTCTTAGCAGTCACACGTTTTTTCATTTATTTATTTATTTGACCATATCCTCACTCTTTTTATTCATTATTTTGCTGCAGCTCCGCTCTTCTTATTTATTGTCTCGCAGCCCCATGAGCAAAATGCAGCCTGCAGGGTAATGATGATGCAAGTATCATTCCGGCCACACAAGTGTAACAGCGCCTTTGTGGTCCAGTGGTCAGCACACTACGTTTCGACGTGTTCGATCCTCACCTGAGTAATTTTTTTTTTCATTCTTTTGAATTTTTATTGTTAAGACATATAAAACTTTAAGGTTGTTGAACATTTGAAGTTCTGAAGCAGCTGTTTTCTTGAAAAAGACGTGATAGTGTAATTAGAAACTGAATTTGAAATGACCTTATTTTAATATAGTCAGTCGTGAACTGAGGTGGGTAAGCACCAAGCATATTTTGTTTGCCCTACTTAAGTTTAGTAATGTCTGCAAAATATAGTAGCATTCCCCAAGACATTAAATTCATGTTTTAAAAGCTGAATATCTTGTCAGAAAAATGGAAAACGCCTCCTTTTTTATCATTTTGTAAGCCAGACATTAAAATGTTTAGATTCGTTTCTCACCCTGACAACTCAAGTGTGGAAATCATTGTTAAACATACAAAGTTCATGCATGTTCTACATTTTTCCAACACTATCTGGGTTTCATTTACCTTGTGTTTTTTACCCAAATTTTTAAAAGGCACATATTTTACTCCTTTTACAAAATGTAAGATAGGACTTTGGCATCTCCAGAATATGTCTGTAAAGTTTCAGCTCAAAATAGCCAGCAGACAATTTATTATAACCTTCAGAATATACCAATGTTGGTGTTTGAGTAGCTGTTTTGTAGCCTGTGGCTTTAAATGCTAATGAATTCATTCAATGTATTGGCTCGTTTCAGGCCCGGATTGGCTAATCGGTTCCCGGTTGGCTGGTCCGTTTTTTGGCAACGAGGGCCGGTGTTTCTAGCTGTTGCACTCTTAGCAGTCGCACTTTTTTCATTTATTTATTTATTTGACCATATCCTCACTCTTTTTATTCATTATTTTGCTGCAGCTCCGCTCTTCGTATATATTGTCTCGCAGCCCCATGAGCAAAATGCAGCCTGCAGGGTAATGATGATGCAAGTATCATTCCGGCCACACAAGTGTAACAGCGCCTTTGTGGTCCAGTGGTCAGCACACTACGTTTCGACGTGTTCGATCCTCACCTGAGTAATTTTTTTTTTCATTCTTTTTAATTTTTATTGTTAAGACATATAAAACTTTAAGGTTGTTGAACATTTAAAGTTCTAAAGCAGCTGTTTTCTTGAAAAAGACGTGATAGTGTAATTAGAAACTGAATTGGAAATATTATTTTAATATAGTCAGTTGTGAACTGAGGTGGGCCGGTCTAATGCTTGAAACTCCAGGGCTAAAAAGGAGTCCCACTCCGGCCCTGGCTCGTTTCCACTGACTGGTACAGTACGGTATGTTTCGGGTCTGTACGGGTCACCTTTATCAGGCTTGCATTTCCACTACCAAAGGTACCCTTTTGGTGGGCGTGGTGTATGACAGAAAGTTTCAGTCGACAGCCTTTTCGCTTAAGAAAATGTCTACAGTAAAGCTGTACGATGCTTTGTACTCATAAATACTTCTGTACAAATGTTTAGTACTAACTTCTCTGTCAACATGAGTTGATTATAACTGCAGATCAATAACAGTGCAAAATAGGTGTGATGTGCTCTGATTTCCTGGTTCTGGTCAGAATTCTGGCTGCAGCGTTCTGGATGAGCTGCAACTGTCTGACTGCCTTTTTGGGAAGACCAGTGAGGAGTCCGTTACAGTAATCCACCCTGCTGCTGATAAAAGCATGAACAAGTTTCTCTATGTCTTCACTGGAAACAAAGCATCTGATTCTTGCTATGTTTTTGAGATGATAGTATGCTGATTTACTAACTGCTTTGACATGACTATTAAAACTCAGATCTGACTCCAGAGTCACATCAAGATTCTTGACCTTATTTTTGGCTGTTTGACCTTTAGTGCCAAGGTACGCATTCTCCTTGAGAACCTCATCTCTGTTCCCAAACGCAATGACTTCAGTTTTCTCTTTGTTTAACTGAAGAAAATTTTGGCACATCCAATTGCTCATTTCATCAATGCATTGGCAGAGGGTGTCAATGGGGCTGTAGTCATTAGGCAGTAAGGCTAGGTAGATCTGAGTGTTATCAGCATAGCTGTGGTAGAAGATTTGTTTCTTTCTCATTATTAGGCTCACATTCAGATTACATTTTGCCATAAGTGCCAAATCTTTCCCTTAAATGGCCCACATATGAAGTTGAATCTTTGGCCCCCCTTTGCCATTGTACAGGTGGGCCACTTCAGGCTCACATTAATTTTGTCTGAGCTGAAGGAATACCACCAGTGCCGCATAACTGCCTAAAGTTGCCCACATTAGTATGCTATCTCGCTAGGGATGTGCACAAATGTAAACTTCACAAGTGGGCTAATAATTTAGCAGTTTACCTTATATCATCAATTAAGCCAATAACACATTCATCATCTGCACAACCGAATAAAAATTGCTGTAAGCTATAGCAGGCTATAAACTCTTATGACCCGATAATAAAAAATGGTCAGACAGTTTTTCCCTGTCACTGACCATCAGCTGTCTGCAGATGATGGAGTTGATCTGTGAGTGTGGAGGACGGATGTCTAGCCATCGAGCTAGACTGATCTGTAAATAAGCAGACTGTAGATTGATGTGGTATGTAATGGAGCGCTCTCCTGGATATTGATGCTGCATGAGGTAAAGCACCAGTTGACTGGTCAGAGCCAATATGTAACCGGTCAGGCGTGTCTAACAAGTCGTGATGAGCATAAAATCTATCGCATGACAGTTAACAGCTGTTTTACATGGCGCTCAGACGTCTCTTCATGCTTAAGGTGAAAAGGTGAGACGTTGAGAAGAGATTGGTTACAGCACTGCTTTGTGGATCTCTTCATCCTAAAAATCTGATTGTGTGGTTTGTGATGACAAATGCGTCCGTGTCTTGCATTTGTGATCGTGTGTACAGTATGGGTGTGTTTCTTTGCGCAAGTGTGTGTGTTTATTTATGTGCAAACGAATGCCTCTGTGAGTTTGTGTTTGTGTGTCTGCATGTGTGTGCGTAGCTGTTTGCGTAGTGTCATCTCTAGTTTCTCTCCAGCATAAGGTTACCCAATGCTGACTTTAAGAGATTAAGCCACTCTGAACCCAAATGTAGAACAAGCAACAGGCAGAAACAGCAGCTGGTAGGAGACCCTCTCTCTTGAGAGGTAGGCCTGTGTATGTGTGGATGCGTGTGTGGGGCTGATGAGTATTAGGCAACATCTGCTCAGGCATCCTGCTGCGTGTTTTCTGGCAGGAATGTCGTGAATGCTCATTAGGAGAGGTCTGCTTGGAATAATTTCAGTTTGTGAGTGAAATAAGTGCAGTTGTAAGTTTTGAATTGTAGATTGACAGTTCATTTTTAGATTTATTTAGTGGCTTGAATGCATTTTTTTATGTAATTATTATATTTCACCAACAAAAAAAAAATTCTGTCTTCATTTAATCTCCCTTCACATGTTCTAAACTTTGAAAACTTCTGTTGAACACAAAATAACATATTGGTATCAATTTATTTTAACACATTTTGTTGAATTTAGGTTACATTGCATCTACATGCCAACTAATTCTCATTAGATCATAAGTAGACAGGTTGGGGTGGGTGTAAGTTGACATGTACTTGCAAAGTTTCTTATAGTCAGTTAAATGTCTGGTGATGGAGCAGTATCAACAGATATTAAGTAGACAGTCTACTAATACTCTAATGAGAAGTAATTGGCATGTAGTTGCACTGCAACTTTTAGTCAACAAAATGTACAATAGGGACCATCAAAATAAAGTGTTACCAATTAGTTTCAATAATGCTGCTTGTTGGCACATACTGACTTCCATAGTGTTTTATTCAAAGTCATTTGGTGCGAGCAACCAGCATTTTTCAAAAAATATATTTTGTGTTCAGTAACAAGAAAACTAGATGAAGGAGAGTAAATAATCAAGTCATTTTGATTTTGACTATTGTGAATTGTACCTTTACATGGTTATTAACAAAATAAAATGATTGTTTTGTGATTTAATTTTAGAATATAAAATAAAACAGAACCAAAACTGTTTATTAATATTATTTTTTATTATTATTTTTATTATTATTATTATTATTTAATATTTTTTATTATTATTATTATTAGTTTTATTATTATTATTATTATTATTATTATTATAGGTTTGAAATTAGCATTTGCATAAAAATATTTTTATATTATTTTTATATTTATAAATTTTTTTATTGTACATTTCTGTAGAAAACAAAAAATCATCATGTTCTGCTGCTTTAAAAATTGTGTTTTTAGTCCTTATAAATTTCTTAAGTTGTACATTAAAACCAATATTGTGTAGTTATTTCCAGTTTAAAGTTTAAAGTTTAATCCAATGTGTTACTTGCAGTTTCTTATGATTTGTGGAATTTGTAAAACAGTTCCTGATTAAAATAAAACTACATTTTTGCTCCCCAAGAATTCTTAATTGTCAACTAATCACAATAGATATAAAACTCTATTAAATGTATTAATTATTTCATATTGATTTATCTATCATTTATATAAAAAAGAAAATGCAAAGTACTTTGTGACTTTTTTATGTATATCTGTGTGCAATTTACATATAATAAATACCTGTTGCTCAATATGTACACCGCAAACTCCAAAAAGTTAAGGTAACTCAAAGCATTTGGGGAAACCGATTGCAACAAACTATTTAAGTTCAAATCCTAATCCTAATGAGTACTGTGAATTTAATCTATTTGAGTTGAAGCAATTTGAGCACAGTAAAACCCAACACATGAAGAGAACTCTCTCTGAGAGAAATCAACTGAGTACTGTAAAACTCAATAAGTTAAGGCAACTCAAACCCTTTAAGGAAACCCATTGCTACAAACCATTTGAGTTAAACTAATCCAGTTGAGTACTGTGAACTTACTTCATTTAAGTTGGTGATGAGGTATTTAATGCTTTTTAGGTATTTTTTGCTTTTTAAATCTTTTTAAATGAGTAGAATTAACTTTCAGTAAATTTTGAGCTAACTACATTTTAACTATATATAACTTTATACATTTGATAAAATTGACTGTTGGGTTTTATAGTATACAGTTGAAGTCAGAATTATTAGCCCCCCTTTGAATTATTATTATTTTTTTTTATATGTATTTCTCAAATAATGTTCAACAGAGCACGGAATTTTTCACAGCATGTCTGATAATATTTTTTTCTTCTGGAGAAAGTCTTATTTGTTTTATTTCGGCTAGAATAAAAGCAGTTTTTAATTTTTTAAACACCATTTTAAGGTCAAAATTATTAGCCCCTTTAAGCCATATTTGTTTTCAATAGTCTACAGAACAAACCATCGTTATAGAATAACTTTCCTAATTACCCTAACCTGCCTAGTTAACCTAATTAACCTAGTTAAGCCTTTAAATGTCACTTTAAGCTGTATAGAAGTGTCTTGAAAAATATCTACTACAATATTATTTACTGTCATCATGGCAAAGATAAAAAGTGAGTTATTAAAACTATTATGTTTAGAAATGTGTTGAAAAAATTTTATCTCTTCGTTAAACAGAAATTGGGAAAAAAATTAACGGGGCTAAAAATTCAGGGCGGCTAATAATTCACTTAATTCAATAATTAACTTCAACAGTATATAACTATAATTTTCTTTTCGGCTTAGTCTCTTTATTAATGTGGGTTGAAAAAATAGCTTAAGGGGGCTAATAATTTTGACCTTAAATTTTAAATTTTTGTTTTTTAATTAAAAACAGATTTTATTCTAGCTGAAATAAGACAAATAAGACTTTATCCAGCAGAAAAAAATATTATCACACATACTGTGAAAATTTCCTTGCTCTTTAAAACATTGTTTGGGAAATATAAAAAAATGACTCATATATATGACTAAAGTGTATATAGACTAATATTCAAATTACAGAATATAACATCTTTAATTTATTTCATAACTTTCACATTAAATGAAACAGTAGTCACTTATCTCACTAGCATTTCCTCTTTTTACGTCTTTGTTTTTATTTTTATTCATCTTTATTTAATTTGTGTGCTTTGTTTGTTCCTGTACATTGCTGTTTTTTCCCACATTCACACATGTTGTAATTTGTTTCCTTGCATAATGACAGTCTCTCTCTCTCTCTCTCTCTCTCTCTCTCTCTCTTTCTCTCTTAATGTCTCCGTGACGCACATGTTCTCTGTTTTCTGGTCAGTGGCAGTTGAGCAGGATGACTCATTTTTGGCGTCTTTAATTAAACATCTGTCTGTGCCTCTAAATCACACTCCCGCTTGACATTTAGCTTAATAATATACCACAGATCGAAATCACTGACACATGTGCATGCATAAAATACATTTATTTTATTAATGTACAAATGAATATTCTTGAATCTATTATTAGAAGTAGCAGTAGTAGTACTAGAAGTAGTAGTAGTAGTAGTTGTAGTAAAGCTCTCTGCTAACTAATCTTTGAACTGGGTTTAAATAAATGAAAGTTTTAAGTGAATTTCCAAGTGAAAATAGGTAAACAGTGATGCAATATTGGATGAAAGATTGGATAAAAGATCTCTGAATTCTGGCTTTTAGACTAAACTGAAGACTGAAACTGAAAAAGTTGGCACCTGTTTTATTCCCATTTTATTGTCCATCAGGCAAAAAAGACACATTTTGAAAGACACAATTCATTCATTCATTCATTCGTTCATTCGTTCGTTCGTTCGTTCGTTCGTTCGTTCGTTCGTTCGTTCGTCCATTCATTCATTCATTCATTCATTCATTCATTCATTCATTCATTCATTCATTCATTCATCCATTCTCCTTCGGCTTAGGCCCTACCCTTCAGGCACAGGACATCAACATGACGTCATATTGACATTGTCCCCCAACGTACTTCAACATACCACAACGTCATGGGGACGTTGGATTTTGTTTGGTCCAATGTACAACATAAAATCAACCAAATATTAATGTCTAATCATGGTACACCTTGAAGTTGTGTGGACGTTACCACTTTGACATCTATCAGATGTTGGGTTTTGGTCACTTTCCAACACACCCTAAAATCAACCAAATATTGCTTTTGGACATCAAAGTATCTTTGTCCGTAGACGCTGGCTACAGTGAATTTTAATCACCTGACATGATGAACTAAATCTAGCATAATATTAACGATCTTGTGTGCCTGCTGGGTAATTTATTAGGGGTCGCCACAGCAGAATGAACCACCCAGAACAACACTATAAGTAGAAGAACAATTTTCACAGTTACAAAAGGAATGCAAGTGACATATTGAATATCAGGCCCATATACAGGGGTTGTTTTGTTGGTTCGAAAGACCCACTCCCCTACAGACAAAGTCCAGAATTTGGCTCATATATGAGCTCATTTGTCCCATTTTTGGCAGTATGCCATCATAAATTAAGAAAATAACCGATAGAAGAAGGCTTTAGGACAAATTTAAATATAATTTATTATTAAAATGATAATAATGATGATGGTAATGATGGACCCTTCATGCACTCAACGACCGCAGGTTTGCTCACGTAGCAGAAGGGGCGGAGCTATCGGTCGCACATGTTGGATAACTTTATTTATTTTGGATTCAGAAAGCAAAATTAATTTTCCTACGAAAATGATCACAGCGCCTCCCGATGTTGAATGCGGATCTACTCACGGCAGGTTTTATTTGATTATTTGGTCGTTTATTTCACTGATTTGGTGACCGTCAAACATCATCAGGGAAACGGTTTGAATTTCCGCTTAGTAAAAATACATTAGTGTGCCATTTGGGACGACACTACACATATATATATATATATATATATATATATATATATATATATATATATATACAGGGCCGGAGTGGGACTCTTTTTTTAGCTCTGGGGTTTCAAGCCTTAGACCGGCCCACGTCAGTCGACGACTGACAATATTAAAATAACGTCATTTCCAATTCAGTTTCAAATGACACTAACACGTCTTTTTCAAGGACACAGCTGCTTTAGAACTTCAAATGTTTTTCATAAATTTGAGAACATTAAATCTTTATAGATATCCAGTCCTTTGTAACATTCGTCACACACACACACACACACACACACACACACACACACACAAAAAATGTATTCCTACATAAGTAACCCAAACAGTATTTTATGTCTTAACACTGAAAAAACACATATTTTACTATGGTGAGGTTGGAACTCGGGTCGGCTGCGTCAATGCGTAACGTGCTAATCACTAGACCACGATGGCACTGTTGAGCATTGCAATGTTATCTGCTCCTATTGATGTCTACTCTTTTTTTTTTCTCCCCATTTTAGATTTCTGATCAAGTTATGTTAACATTAAAAGTTAAGATTTATTAATGTAGTAAATCATCTGATTTTTATTGAGCAGGTGTAATATTCATTAATTTTAATTAATATTCACTAAGGTGCCGCTGTTTGGGGTGGAATGGGGTGCAGCCCGCAGGTTAATGATAATCATCAATAACCTGCGGGCTGCATTTAGCTCACGCGGTTGCGATAAAATAAATAAAAAGAGCGGAGCTGCGGCAAAATAACGATTAAAAAGAGCAAGGTTATGGTCAAATAAACAAATAAATAAAAAAAGTGCAACTGCTGAGAGTGCAAGCAGCTAGGAGCACCGGCCCTCGCGGCCAAAAAACGGACCGGCCCACCGGGAATTCTCCCGGTTCTCCAGATTAGCCAATCCGGGCCTGTATATATAATTATATACTATCTTGTTGAATGTGTAAGTGCATAAGTACATGTGCCATTTAGGATGCAGCTTGGGTCTCTAGTACTTTATACATCTCTGTTCATTTGTGCTTATTTTTTTACTGAAAGTGAGTAACACTCACTTACATATCGATCTAAACGTTGCTTCTAGTAAAGTGGACGGTGTCTGGATGTTTGTAATCGGTATATATTGATTCAACGGTATTTTCAGCCATTATATCAGGTAACTGAATCTCAGTCTTCTTTATATTGTGTGTGCCTGATGCTGCGTTCACACCAGACGCGGAACGCGCGTCAAGCGCGAGTGATTTACATGTTAAGTCAATGCAAATGCGCGAATAGACATCCTGCGACGCGATAAGCGCGAATGAAGCAAATTGTTTGAATTGAGAATTGAGCGTTTTGCGCGTTTGACGCGCTTAACGAGCGTTTCGCGCAAAATCTCTCGAATTCGAAAATCTGAACTTCAGCGTACATTTGCGCCGCGTTAACTAATCAGAAGCTGCCTCTTGTGGAGGCGTGATTGTGACGTAGAACCTGTTGACAACAGTTCATCAAACTCAGCTTGGCTCAGTCAGAAGCACCGCTGAAAGCCTCCGTCATCCAGGTTAAGTTTCTGGAGGAGTTCATGAGCTCACAGAGCTGGATGCACCTCTGAAAGGATGTAGTGGACTCAGACATGACCCTAAACGTATCGACGCTGTTTTTCAGTCTTCATAAAGCACATAAACATGGTTATTTTCTTCATAAAATCCATGTTTGCCCTTTAGCTATGAAGCTAAAGTCTTCGGGCAGACAGAAGCCCTGCCCATCACGCGAATCCGCGTCTGTTCTAAAGTGAATTTGACACGCGAATGAAGCGGGGTTTGACGCGCGAATGAAGCGAGTAAACTTAAATGTTCACACGGCTATTTACGTGCGAATAGCGCGATTTATCTACTCGTTCCGCGTCTGGTGTGAACACAGCATGAGAGTGAACACGTAAGTTCCTGGTTGTAGTTCATAGAATGACCACTGATGTCACTAACTACAAACGTTTCTGAACTCTACATATCAACTCTTGAAGTTATTGTAAAGCGTTACCAAAATTTAAGTTGAGGTTATCAGGTTTAAAAGCAGAGGCAAATGCTGGCTCTTTTACTAATGACTTGTAGAGCAGTTTGGCTGAAGCACTGCAGCATTTCCTCTGAACTCAATGCAGGTCAGTGGAATAGTAAGTGAATTAGATGAGGGGCGATTGTTTTCCCCACAGTCTTGGCCTTTACCGGGCCTGCAGTTTCTCTTTCTCTCTCTGCTTCATTCTCTCTGCTACTATCTCTCGACTTCTCTTTCAGCGGCTCTCCTGTTCGTGCAGGCCAGGACTCTGGTGTCAAGTGTTTGACAGGGGTTGCGCTTTAGCTGAGGTGATGTCCGGCCGACTGTCATGTCAGAGGTGTGTCAGCAAAGAAACAGAATCGTCTGTGTCACATTAAGAAGTGCAGGGAAGCGGTCCAAACATCTGCTCAGATGCAACATTCTTGAGTTTGGAACAGCAGGAGGAAAGGGGAATACAGAGTAGCTTTGCAATCATTAAAATTAAGAATGTTTTTAAGTAAGGTATAAATTCAACACAGGCTCATTGTGAAAATGTATACATTTCTGGAGAGTGCAAATGATGTAGCCAGAGCTATGTATGGCTGAATTTCGTCTTTAAAACAAATGCTACAATGGTTTCTGTTTCCTTTCACGCTACCAGCTGACCGCTTACCTCTGTGTGGACAGCTTTTCTACTGTTGCCAGTTTGCTCAGTAGCTCGCCATGTATGTCAGTGGACGACGACGGGGTTCGAGTTTGGCAAAGAACGGTTCCAGAAAGCAGGTAAATCAAAAACAAAAGGCAAAAAATAAAATAAACAAGTAAATACTAGGGTGAGAATGTGGCAATTGTTGCTTTTGAAAACACCATAGAGTTTAGGGAAGGTGGTGGGGGTAATCGGTTAGTCAGTGAGTCGACAGTGGCCTCTGGTGAATTTAAGCAAGAACAGCAGACGTGAATGCCGAAATTTGAGATCTGAAAAAGTGTACACAGCGACCTTTGGTGGATTCACAAAAACTGCAAAAAAAAAACTGCAAAAAAAAAACAAATGAGTAAGGTGAAGCTGCAGGCCCGGAGACCCAGCTGCAGGCTCAGACCTGCACGCTCAGACCTGCCAGACTTATCATTATCTCAGACAGTGCCACTTGCTGTTGGGTTGGGTGAAGCGCCAGCTGCACGCTCAGACCAGGACTTTCTAGCAGGTAGCAACATCAGACACGTAAGCATTCCTGAAATCCATATAATAATGTGACTTACATCTTACTTAAGAAGCTAAAGCCGTTTTTTAGGACATAGAGATTCTCTGCAGTATTTCATTTTCATGCACATTTTATGTCAAATCGTCATTAATGTAACATGCCTCAGCTATTGTGTTTTTGTACATATTTGTCTATTTTTATTTTACCTTAGATACGTAAAGATTTGTCACATGTACTTACATTGTTACATGTACTTACTGTAGAGATGAAAGTGAATTATGTATACTTACATGCAACTAAACCTAAACCAAACCTAACCCTAGCCCTATAAAATGTACACGTTGTTCATTAAAATTCATTAGTGTTTAAATATACAATGCATTGTACATTGTGACAGACACACCATAAAACAGAGCATAATTAATCGTTATTCAAATACTGTGCATAAAAGACTATATATATATATATATATATATATATATATATATATATATATATATATATATATATATATATATATATATATATATATATATACACACACACACAGTTTAAGTCAATTATTAGCCCTCCTGGTTATTTTTTTTTCCAATTTCCATTTAATGGAGATATAACAATACTAGCCATTTGTCATTTTTACTAGCCACAATTTTGTTGTTGGGAAAATACATTTTATATGCATAAATATGACTTTGACATGCTAAAATGACTTGATTTAGATTTTGTGGAATGTCCACATGCCTCCTCATTTATTTGACTTTTTGTGTATGTTGTGTAAGAGCTTGCTCAGTGAGCATGAGCACATGGGTCATGGTTTCATAGTGTTGTATTACGATTAGTTTTTATTTCACATGACTTTTCAGAGCTCAAATGATTTACCAAATATATCTCTATAACCACACTAAAAAAATAAATAAATTATTAGCCAAAAATGTGTCAAAACAAGCAAAATATAGCTGTATACTATACTGTTTATTTAACTAAACATTTCTTTAAAAAACAGTTGACACCAGTTAACTACACATACATGGGAAGTTATTATCCTAAATCCTGTTTAAATAATGGTTAAAGCGAAAGCAACCAGTGCTGCTTACAAAAAGACCAATCTGGAGCTCCTGAAAGCAGCAAGACTGTGGGTGAATGAACATAACTTTGTCTAGTCCAGGGGTTTTCAAAGTGTGAGGCGCGCCTCCCCTGGGGGTGAAGTGGATTTTATACTCTTTAAAGTGTGAAGTTAATATATATATTAAAATTGTATGTATATAATCTGCTTGTAGACTTGCATAGGTGGAATTTGGAGGTGGATTTTGGAGTCAAGGGTTAAACTAGGAGGGATCTTGTGTAATATATGGAGAATAAAGGAAAACAACGGATGTAAAAGGGTATTTAAGTAAAGCCAGCTCATTAGTGAGTCAGAATTTTTCAGACAGAGATACTACTGGGGGTCTCCTGAAAGTTCTCCTTTGTTGTCGACAATAAAGTATATTCTTCTGATATTCATAACCTCCAGACTGAGTTTGATTTAGTAAGAGAAAAACCAAGAAAACCACTACAGGGGGCGCCAGAGCATGTCAGGGGAGGTGCGGGAAAAAATATTATATAATACAAATATAATTATTAAGTTTAATTATTATATGTATTTTTTATTATATTTAAACGTTTTAATTAAACAAAGCTAAAAAAATTATACGTCAAAAATAAGAAAACCTTTTTTACCCAGAAGGCCATAGCTGTGAATTTGCTTCTGTTTGGCAAGCCCGCCAATACTGGTATATGCCTGCTAATACAATGGATCGGTTTCTGAGACCCCCCGAATCAAAGCCTTCAAGTTCAGGGCTTAAACCCAAAAGACGACAATATGATGATCAGTATTTGAGTTTAGGATTTACGTGGACAGGACCAGCTGATGAACCACGACCTTTATGTGTGGTTTGTCAAGATATTTTGGCTAATGACAGCATGAGACCCGCTAAACTTCGACTGTTTTGACTGGGATGGACAGTTCTTGGATCTGTTCTATTCATATTGAACCATCATCCTAGTTTTAAAAACGTTATATTAAAATACTTATTACTCTGTAAATAATTGCACTTTCATGCAAATGATGATAAAAGTGAGTTAACAGTCTGACATCTGTCTGTGTCTTTATATATACTGTATATATATGTATATATATATGTATATATATATATATATATATATATATATATATATATATATATATATATATATGTGCGTGTGTGCGTGCGTGCGTGCATGTTTGGGAGGAGGGGGGCGCAAATGGATAAGTTGTGTCAAAAGGGAGGCCCACTGTCTTAAACTTTAAAAAACCCTGGTCTAGTCTGTTTGAAAGAGAACCGATTACATCAGATGTGTTTCCTTACAGTTGTTTCAAGCAAGGAAACAGGAGAGCGCACGTGTTTTAATCAGTCGCGAGCATCCCCTCAGCTGTTGGTGTGAGTGAATATCCTCTAATTCAGTATTCAACTGGCTTTCTTTTGCCCACACCAACAAAGTTATATTTGTCAGTCATGCTGCTTACCCCGCTTTTAAGAAAACAACAATTTAAAAATCATTTTCAACCAGCCAAAGTGGCTAGTGGAGGTGGCTGTCTAACCCGCCACAGCTAAAATCTACCCGCATTGCAATCTACCACAAGAAATGTCAGTATTAAAGTGTATTTTCTGTATTGCAATGTAAATTACTGAACAAACCTGGGTATTGAACTACAAGTGATTTTTCTAATTTGTGATTTTTTTCCTATATCATTTCTTATATAATATTTTAATTCAAAGTACTTAAATGTCCTCAAATGAGTTTTACATCTAAAGTTGCCAGAGCGGAGATCAAGGACCTATAATACAATTATACATTAATAATACTGAAAAAAAAAACATAATATTGATACTATTTATTTAGTGTAAAGAAGTAAAACATGATAGTCTGAAAAATGTTTAATGCTTTCTGCTTCCTCCATAGAATGCTAAATGTGCCCTCACTCTCACATTTGCACAGTAAAAAAAAATCACAGGGAAAGTAAAAATAACACAGTGATGGTTGACATTTTTGGAAGTGTTGTGATGTTGACACCTCCCAAAATATGTCACCTTCACCAGCTGCTCTCCTCAATGTTACACTCAGACACAGCAACCAAAAAAAAAAAAAAAAAAAAACGATGTGCCACTCAAAACGGCATTCACTGCTCTAGTCTGGTTTCATTAGGCAATAACATCCTCTAACTGTTCTTCTCTGGGTTGCAGGTTCCACCACCTTGGATTATTCCCCAGCGTGTTGACCAGTAATTTTGTGCTGGTGAAGGCTGAATTTGGAGGTTGTGTGACATCTGGGGCCACATGACGGTCCAGGCTGGAAGGATAGAGGTGGCGCTAGTTGACTTTGAGACTATGGAGGGTACAGACATTGGTGTGGACAACTTCAATGACCCGGACTATCCCAACGAAATGACAACTTTAACTGTAGAAATGCCAGATTTTGGGCCTGGCACCACATACTGCAACTCTGCAAAAGTGTCGCCGTTTAAGACACCACAAAATTTGGATATACCACAATCACCCATCCTCACCTCTCACGCAAGGGGAGGACGTGCCAGCTGTGCGAGTCTTATTTCCAACTGGAAGTTACTTGTGAACAGTGAAGGAACCCAAAGTGAATCGATCTTCAGTAGACTGACCAAAGATTGCTACGAGGACTTGTTTGTTGACAAGCGAGCGCTTGATGATGGTGATCAGAAGGTCATCATTAACATTGCTGGTCTTCGCTTTGAAACCCGGCTGAGGACCCTTGACCAGTTCCCGGACACTCTCCTGGGTGACCCTATGAAAAGAATGGGCTATTTTGACCCTATGAGAAATGAGTACTTCTTTGACCGCAATCGCCCAAGCTTCGATGGGATCCTTTACTACTATCAATCTGGGGGTAAGATCCGAAGGCCTGCGAATGTACCTTTAGATGTTTTTGCAGATGAGATCATTTTCTACGAGTTGGGACAAGACGCAATGGACCAGTTTCGAGAAGAGGAAGGCTTCATCAAAGATGTAGAGATCCCTTTGCCGTCCAATGAGTTCCACAGGCAGTTCTGGCTGCTGTTCGAATATCCCGAGAGCTCAAATGCAGCCCGAGGAGTTGCTCTAGTTTCCATCTTTGTCATCGTCATCTCCATCATCATCTTCTGCATGGAGACTCTCCCGGAATTTCGAGAAGACCTGGAGATTTTTCCTACAGCAGTTTTGTCCTTCAACGAGACTTATCACTCTGGATCTCCTCTCCCAAGCTCCACTCCAAAAACCATCAGCAGCACCTTCTCCGACCCCTTCTTTATCATTGAGACGGCCTGCATCATCTGGTTCTTCTTTGAGCTCTCAGTGCGTTTCCTGGTTTGTCCCAGCAAGCGGGAGTTTTTCAACAACATCATGAACATGATTGACATAGTCTCCATCGTTCCCTATTTCGTCACTTTAATAACCGAGATTGTGACCACCACCAACAAGTCCAACACGGGGCAGAACATGTCCCTGGCCATCCTGCGAATCATCAGGCTGGTGCGAGTCTTTAGGATCTTTAAGCTTTCCAGACACTCCAAGGGGCTGCAGATTCTCGGCCAGACACTCAAGGCCAGCATGAGGGAACTGGGGCTGCTCATCTTCTTTCTCTTCATTGGTGTCATCCTCTTTTCCAGCGCCATCTATTTCGCAGAGGTGGACGATCCCAACACTCAGTTTGTTAGTATTCCTGATGGATTCTGGTGGGCTGTAGTGACCATGACCACTGTGGGTTATGGAGACATGTGTCCTATTACATTAGGTGGTAAGATTGTGGGCACTCTTTGTGCCATTGCAGGTGTTTTGACCATTGCCCTACCAGTGCCTGTGATAGTCTCCAATTTTAACTATTTTTACCATAGAGAGACCGAGCAGGAGGAGAAGCAGCCCATAGCTGAGTCAACTGAAAAAGCTTTAAAGTCAGGGAACAATACAAAACATGGAAGTAGTTCCTCTTTGAACAAGGTAAACGGGAACTGGCAGACTGAAAAAAAGTGTTAAAACGCACATTTAGCATACATGTTTCTTGAGGGCAATTCTCATCAAACTGGTCTAGGTCATATTTCAACCAAAAATCATGATATTTCACCCCATAACCACTAGTTCAGTGTTATATATTCTGCTGACTTATGTATTTGCATTATCCCAAACGAGATCTAGAGAAATAAGCATTATTATCTAGTGAGTGTGTGTGCTCTGTGACCATGCTAATTATGTCATACACTCTCGATTTCTGTTTTATTTTTAATGTATTTAGACAAAACAGGGAAATACCAAAGTGGCTTTATTATGTTGTGTGTTTTATTTTTTTATTAGACTGCCCAGGGGTGCGTTTCCCAAACAGCCACATAACTCGTGGCTGAACTATCATAGTACCATGCATCGTTTGGCAAAGTAGTGATAAGTGTTTTACAAAACCGTAGTTGCTTTGTCGCAGATCTATCAAGTGAATCACATTAGTTGTAACATAAAACGTCTATAATGATGCTCTAAAAAGGATGGAGTAATAACTTCTTTAGAGAAAAACCTCATACTTTTTTTGTGCAAATTATATTGTTTTAAAGGCACACGCCAAATCCAATTTTAGTTTTGATAAACATGCACTTGTTTTACATATTATTTTAATATATGTTAATGGCACATATAGAGTCTGTTTTTTTTTACCAAGATTATTAAGAATATGCCATTTTCTGTTATAAAACATAAAATCCACTTAGCTAAAACTCTAATCTAATATATAAATCATATAAATTGTTAAGCTAATAGTTGTAATTTACAGGAGGCTATTTATTAAGACAATAAAAATCCTACTCGATAATAATAATAATAATAGAAATAATAACAATAATTAATATTTCTATCAATTTATTATGATTGTTATTATTATTATTACCTGAAACTGAACTGTAAAAATAGTTTGAAAGCAAATTAGACCTAAAAGAAATTACTTTAATGTTTTTTTAACATTCAGTCATCCAAGTTTAAGTGTTGGAACAATCTAACTGAATAGGACATCGGGGGGATAACTGGGGATTGAACATATACTTCTAACTACAGCTCTAGAAGTGCAGTTGGAAACGTACAAGTTTCCAACACAGTTTACGAATACATACCTGCCAACATAAAATCTGGGAGATTGTATCCAGGGGTGCTTGTGAAGTAAAAAAAAAAGGGGGAGGGGAGGGGGGGGGTGCGCGAAGTGCAGAGCTGGGGGGGTGGAGGTAGGTGGTGTGGAGTGCGTGCAAAGTGAAGAGTGCGGGGGTGGGGGGATGGGTGCGTACGAATTTGGTATGAAGATGGTTGCGCGTTGGGTTTATGTGCATGGGGACTGGACCAAAAAGCTGAGGGGGGGAGGTGGGGTATTCCTGAAGTTCCGGTGTGTACGATGTGAAGAGCGGGTATGAAGATGGTTGCGCGTTGGGTTCATGTGCATGGGGACTGGACCAAAAAGCTGAGAGGGGGCGGGGGTGTATTCCGGGAGTTTTCCGGGAGACAGAACAATACAAGAGATGGGCGGGACATGGGTCTGAAATAGGGGAGAAAATGGAAATGGGAGTGTTGGCAGGTATGCGAATATTTGTTGGAACGATGGACTTGGGAAACATCAAATCGATGAACTATGTTCGTAACCATGGAACTTGCAACCTTAGTTGGCTAATGATGGTTTTCGGAAACGCCCCCCAGAGCAGCATTATGACAGAAGTCTATATATTAGCAATGAGTGTTTCTGCCTTGCAACAATTTCTTATTAAAATAAGGCAACTCATTTCTATATTGATTTTGTTGTGAAATATGACCCAGGCAGGTTTTTATGAGATTTATTCAGTAATTGCTTATTATTTATGTTTCAGTGTTCGCTAGGTTTTTTTTAATTTTAGAAAATTTATGCTAATGTTACTCAATTTCAATGATTTAAAAGATATAACAGTTTCTCTGAATATGTACGGTACAGAAACTAGATGGATTTTCATCTGTGTTGCATAATCCTATTATTAAATTATAATTCAACCTAAACCATTGCATAATCTCTTAAAACTATATCTAATCCACTGTTTTAATTATAAATTACCGGATCACTCTGAAATGAAATGAGTAAGTGCATTTTGGTGGCTTAATGCTTCTACCAGCAAATTACCATTTTGGGTAACCTCCAAAAAGGTGCCTTTAATATTTTTCTCCTAAATCATTGTCATATTATTGCCTCTATGTATGTATGTTGTAATGTAATTCCAAATGAGATTGTGTATTTTTTAAGTACATCATTTTGCATCTGAAAGGATGGAAGTATATAGTTTCTTGTGGCACTTTAGAGGAAGCTCAGCCAATGATGAGACGAAATGTATTTAGAGTTTTCCACTCACAGTCCATTTCCACGAGCATATCAGTGCCTTCCACTCAAATGTGAGGCTGTCATACAGGTTTTATGTTGAGTGGGATTCATTTCCTCCTGTTAATGTTGTCTTGAGTTGAAAGCAACAGACCTACTGTATCAAGACTTATTTTCTCAGATTGAACAGTTGTCATACTGTGTTCTTTGGGGATAAAAAAAGAAACAACATTCACCAAAGGACTATATATTACTTAGTAAATAAGTGAAAATATATAAAATATTTTGAGGGGGGAATCAAGGATTTATGAGCCAAGGTCTCATTAAATCATATATATATATATATATATATATATATATATATATATATATATATATATATATATATATATATATATATATATATAAAAATTTTTTTCATATATGAGCATCTTGGTGAGCTGTTCCCCAAGACCTACTGGAGAAAATACATACATTTTCTTTGTGTTTACTGTATGGTGTTAATAACTGCTGCTATTTTATACTTAGAGTTATTTTAGTTTGAATAAGTGTTATGAAGTAGTGTGCTATTGTTGTATTAATGGGTGCAGGAAGAAAACGAAGCAGGAAACTGTCATTAATCTGACATTTATTTGCACATTCTGCCTCTATTCTTTTCAGATTTCCTGAACGTTGTGATATTTGTGCTAGAGAATGAACTGTACGTTTGAACAAACTTTAGAACTTGAATGAAATGAAATGAAACTCCGGGAACTTGAATATCACGTGCTTAGCCTGACAACTGATCATAGATGGTTGTTCATTCATGACTGTAAATAAGTGACTACATAAAGCCATTCAATGTGGTAATTACGGTGTACTGTATGAATTAAAATGATACATGATGTACTTGCTGTGTGTTCGACATGAAACTTTAGTATGATTTGCTCCTTCTCAAATGATGGTTCTTATTAGGAGCGCACCTCTTTTTTTTAAACTTTTAAACATTTCCTGACAAATTAGCCACTTTTCTGACATTTTTTTCCCCTTTAGAACTGCAAGTTTGTCTTATTCAAAATTGTGAGGCATTTGACAGTTTGTAAATTTATGAAATCGGAAAACTGTAAGATACACGATTATACATTTTGTCTTTGCTTTTCACATCTGAAAGTTCATAATATTTGGTAATATTTATTCTTGCAAGTGATTTATATATATATAAAATTTAAAGTTAGAAAGTTAGTTAGAATTACAAGTTAAATATTATACTTATCAGAACAATATACAAATTATGAGCTAATGTTGCTACTTGATTACAAGTAGACTGTTAGGTTGGGGTTGGGGATAGAGCAAGTTGACATGTACATGCATAGTTTCTTATAGTCAGTTAAATGTCTGTTGAAGTAGCAGTATCAACAGATATTAAGCAGACAGTCTACTAATACTCAAATGGACCATCAATAAAACCCCTAACGTTACACTTGTGTTGTCACGACTCGCTCTCTCACAAAGGCACAGATCGCAGGAATTATCAAAACATGCATTTATACACTAACACATACTACAAGCACTGGAACACACCCACATAGGAGTACAGGGTCTTTCAGTAATGACGTTCAGGCCAGACAAAGAACTAGATTGGACTGGATTTAGACAGAGGTAATTACTGTATCCAACACAATCTTACAGCATTTCGTAACTTTTTGATTTAGTTTCTAATACGTATTAAATTTGTACGACCTATTCGTACAATTTAGTACGATTTGCTCATCCCCCAATGACGGTTGGGGTTAGGGGTGGGGTTAGGTAAGGTGCCACACCTTCTTTTTAAAATCATACATTTTGTCAGTTTAGTCAAAGAGCTTAGAATGACCAAGAAGTGACACTCAATAGAACGTTCCATTGCAACAGCAGTGCCCAGCAACAGCCCCGGATTCCGCCATTTTGGAGTGAAAGCGATCGGCCGCCCATTGGATCTTATTGCTGTCGCGATGGCAAGCAGCTGCTTTGTTTTTTATTTATTTATTTAAAAAGCGCATTAAAGCTGAGATACAACCTGAAAGACGACAATACAACACTTACTATCACAATCATCAGCACTTTTAATAGTTTATTAAACAGGCTTTTAATATGATATTTAATATGAGTTTTCATTCCAAAATGGCCGCCACGCCCTCTAGTGGCTGTTTCCCAAATTACACTAGAGTGTCGCCTCTTGCTCATTCTAAGCTCTTTGGTTTAGCGGCGAATTCGTACGAGTTCAGTCATACGAGTTCACCACTAAACTGACAAAACGTAAATTACTTACGTTTCCTCGTGAGATCAGGCTGCTGTACCCTATTATTTTGTATTCCCCTCACCACCCATTTATTTTTTTATTTTTTCATACTATAACTATACATATTACATTCTATATCCTATCTGCTAAACCCGTGATCTTTAAGAAATATAATAACTGTCGCTTAATGTCTATTAATGTTTTTCCTAGTATATCCTTTAGGGTGTATCCTTGAAACCCTATTTTCTTAATTTTTCTTTTAACTTTATTTTTTCATTGTCATACTTTTTACACTCAAGCACCACATGTTCCACAGATTCAATAATATTACAATATTCGAATCTTCCAGATATGTGTTAACCTACATGCAAAGTTGTTTAATCTACAATGTCCAATCCTCATCCCAGTTAGGATAATTTCTTCTTTTCGATTTCTTTCAATAGCCCTCCCTACCCCAACCTTCTGTGTAATACTATATAAATGCCTTCCTTTCTTTTCTTCATCACAACTTTTCGGCCATTTTTTCATAATGGTTTGCAAAACATTAATATCATTTTGAACACAGCCTCATGACGAAAGTTATAGGTGGGCTATTATTTAAAAGCGAAATTTATGTTGCGTCTCCAAAGCTTGTGAAAACAAAAAACATTGTATATGTTAATTCTTTCAACTTATAGATTATTTATTAAGTATGTATATGACATGGGCCTGTTGGTTAGAACTTTTTTGCTGTGGTTTGCATGTGTCAAATTGTAAAAGTGGACTTTAAAAAAAATTAAATAAATAAACAACATCTACTTAATCTATCTATTTAATAATAATCATCATCATCATCATCATATTGTTATTAATATTATTATTAAAGTAGGATTTTTTAAATTTCCCAATAAATAATAAATATAAAATGTCATTTTATTATAAACAGCTTCATTTTTTATTTATTTATTTATTTATATGATTTATAAATGATATTGGAATATGTGTTAGCTTTAGTAAATGATTTTATGTTTTAGAATAGAATATTTAATGTTCAACTTCTCAATCATAATAGTAAAGTAAACACAGGCCCTATATGTGCCATTTATATTTATTTCAGTTAATATGGAAAGCGAGTGCATGTTTTTACCAAATCTAATATTGGATTGTATTTTAAATGCATGTGCGTGTAAAACAATATAACTTGCACAAAGAAATGATGTGGTTTTCCTCTAAAGAAGTAGTTACTCCACCCCGTTTAGAGCGTCATTATGGGTGTTTTACGCTATAACTAATGTGGTTCAAGCGATGGATCTGCGACAGAGAAACACTCGTCACTACGTTCTTTTCTCAAATGATGCATCATACTATGGTAGTTCAGCCACAGCTGCATTCTTAGAATTGAGAAAATGCCAACAAGACAAATGATTAAGGATTTTACGTAAAAAGTACAGATTTTTAAGCAAAAAATTAAAAACATCTATTTTTTAATCCCAAATGTGAATTTATATCAATTATGATTTGTAACATCTCATTTCTAAGGTAAAAAGTCATAATTGCTAAATATAAATTCAAACAGTAGTTTATTTTATGTTCAATAAATAACTTTTTTCTTTCTATTTTTATAAGAGCCTTTTCCTCAGTAACCTATGCTCACATATCGCCTGGATAGTCTCATCATAAAGCGTGCCAGAAAGTTATCCGGCGGTCAGGTCTGTGAGGTCTCCCACCTCTCTGCAAACCCCTATGCTTTATTCACTTACATTGTGTTATATAAGATGCCCTCATTACCGGTAATAACAGGGTTGGCTTTCACTGTAACCTGAGCAGCTTCTCTTTTTCTTTTTCAATAGAGACAGATCATGCTTTCATCAAATTGTTGCATTGGCTGCGTCTGAAATCGCCTACTACATCCTCCCACATAAAAAATAAAAACAAAAACACAATAGTATTTTTTTTTTAATTTTTATAAATACTACTGTAAATGAACTAAATGAGCCATTTTAAGCATATTTCATAGTGACTGATCTCAGAACTAATTTTAGGACAGTTATTGCTCACTGAGCAAAGCAACAAACTGCATTTTTGCTAATTAAGCTGCCAACACCTTAAACATAGGTGGTAATCTCAAAACATCATCATCTTGAACAATCTTCAAACTAAAGGGAAGATTAAACTCAAACAAGTCTTTCTATTCATTTTAAACACCTAAGATTTAAGTGGACGGAACATAAATCAAATAAACTGGCCTAAGAAATCAGAAAAATTGGGTAGTTTCAGCTCATTTTAAACCATTAGTTTGAATAAACAGCAGTTATTTTTTAATGAGTGTACATGACTGACAATTGTCTCTTTTCTGAAATATAAGCAATGTCATTTAAACTATATAAACTGTGATGTAACATTTACCTCAGGAAATGCATTGAGTATTCAAACCTAGCTTGTTAGCAAGGGAATTAATAAATAAATTAGAGAAATGTAATGCTAAGCATATATACCAACACTGAAAAAAAGTGTTGCATGCAGAACTGTTGCAAACAATGTATTTGTGTTGAATTTAAACAAACAAATTAAATTTAATAATGTTTAACTTAATTAGTTTCTTTAAATTCAGCCCAAATAAACTGTTTACAACCACTTAACGTAAAAAAAAAAAAATTGAGTAAATCCAAGAAATCATCTTTGAATATTTTTTTTCAGTGAACAAGTGAATTCACATTATTCTCTTTTAGCTATGGTTTTGCAAATCTAATCAAACTTTCACTATGGTATTTGATTAAATCTGTGGTTATAAAAATTGAGGTCAAGGCAGCAAGAATAATATATATATATATATATATATATATATATATATATATATATATATATATATATATATATATATATATATATATATATATATATATATATATATATATATATATATATACATATATATATACATATATATATACATATATATAAACAATATATTAACAATGTTTTTTTTATTAATAGTAAATTTATAGTAACCATGTATTTAAAAAAATATTAAATTAWWTATATATATATATATATATATATATATATATATATATATATATATATATATATATATATATATATATATATATATATATATATATATATATATATATATATATATATATATATATATATATATATATATATTGTTTTTGCTGCCTTGACCTCAATTTTTATAACCACAGACTGTTATATATATATATATATATATATATATATATATATATATATATATATATATATATATATATATATATATATTTATAATTTGATATTTTTTTAGATACATGGTTACTATAATTTTACTATTAATAAAAAAACATTGTTAATTTCCTTTTGCAGATAGCTGGAGCTTAACTTTGAAACATAACTATAGGACATGAAATGCTGCTTGTACATAGAAACTATGTGGTCAGTTTTCACAATTAATTTTGTACACCACTACAAATGTGTGTTACTCAAAACAATGCAAAATACAGACGAATTACGATGTTTGTTAACATTCAGGATGCGCACGCAGGGAGGTGGCAGAATAAAACTGGGAGCGCTAACATTTACAGTGAGTCAATGACATCCGATGCGTTACAGCAATGGTTCTCAAAGTGGGGGTCGGGACCCCCCGAGGGGTCGCGGGACAATGAAGGGGGGTCGCCTGGTGGTTTCCAAAAATCTATTTATTTTTATTAAACCATAAGAATTACCATATTTTATCCATAACCTTCTGAAGAGAAAAAAATAGTCATTTATACCATATATAGTTACTATAGTAGCTTATAGTTACTACTTCTATTGGATTGCAACCCCTGGGGTAATTGCATTGTATTAAAGACACAGCAATAGCGTCAGATGCAGCAGATTTCATAACACCTGGTTAAACTTTGTGGCCCATTTACAGCTCTCATACATAAAAAAAAAAAAAATTAAAAGAAGAATAGACTTGGGTCTGTATTTAGGTTTCTGTATTTATAACCACCTCAGAGGATATTGGGGGTCACGAGTCACTGGCATTGTCATTTTGGGGGTCGCGGCCTGAAAAGTTTGGGAACCCCTGCGTTACAGAGTTTGTTGTTGTATTAGAAATAAGATATATTGATTGCATATATATATATATATATATATATATATATATATATATATATATATATATATATATATATATATATATATATATATATATATATATATAATGCTTTCAGTGTATTATGTTAACTCGTCACTCAGTGATAAGCACAGTTATTCAGCAAAATTAATGTTACAGTGAGCGGCGTTCGTCTGACAGGTCCATTTGTGATAGCACCCTCCCAATGGATATTGGATAAGATGAAATGAAGCATCCAGCCCCAAATATACAATCTCATTGAAGCTCCAAGTGATTTTACAAGAGAGAAGTTAAACGCCTATGTCTTTGCATGCCAACAATTTTGTTCTGTGTGGTCATGACCAAGAAAAAATGTTTCATGATTACCAGATTCAACACTGCGTATTGCTAAAAACCGCATTGACAGCGAACTACACCTGTTCGGCAGTGTATGTGAACTTACACATAGAGGTAGGGTTGGTTATATATTCGCACATTCTGACTTTCTCCTTAATAATATAATTTCATAAAAGTATTATTTGCAAACTCTAAATAGTGACTATGACTATCAAAGTATTACATTGTTCACAGTCAAATAAACAGTGTTAATGTTGTTTTCAAGTCACACTTGCAGGTTATTTCAGACCGAATATTCAAAGTGTCGTGGTAAACGATAAAGGGAGTGTGCATGTCACAAGTTGTCACTGAATGAATGTGTGAATATAAAACCAACTTTACCTTAAAAACTTACACTTTCACATTTCATTCTTAGCATTCAGTATCTGTAGTTTAATTAACCATATGTAACTGTTTTTACTGAAATCATTGCAGCAATCAAAACCAAGTAATGTGTATGATTCAGCATAGCGTGAACTTATGATATAATATGAGAACTTCCAGCATTTCTAATTAGGTCGTCACTTCATTTAGCTAAAGATTTCTGCAGTTGGCATTAAAGCAGTGTGGTGTACGGTAAAAGTTAAGTTTTCTATTTTTGGACTTTCGAATTTGGCATTCTACCGCACAACACGACATGTTTGCTTTTGCCACCGGTCTCTTTTTGCAACCGGGGATCCGTATGACGTCATGTGTGACGTAGGTTGGTAATTCGTTTATAAGATTGGCTATTTCAAATAAGCCATTTCCGGGTGAACAAAATTCTGCAGAAATTGGAAGAATATTCCTTTTTAGAAGCATTTTAAGCTCTAGACATGTTTGCAAGTAATCCTATATTTGACAAAAATATATTTTGTTTTTAAAATGTTACCCTGTTCAGAAGTTTGCATTTTCTGGCTAAAATGCCATTGTGATGTAAATTAATGGCCAAAATCCATGGGTATACTTTTTAAAGTGGAAAACAGTGTTGTGAAGAATATCACTGCATCAGCTCCTCAACTGCACAAATATCAGCTCAGTCGTCAACTTCTACCGTTCTACCTGACATTTTTGTCAAATTAAGACATATTCTTACTAAATAACTTATTAATAACTTATTTACATTATGCCATGTTTTTTTATTTTTTATAAATTGTTTACATCTTAAAACTTTTTATTTAAAAACAAATGTTAAACACATACTGTCTGCTATGGAACGCAAAAACTTTAAAGCTCAATATCTCAAAATCATTCAGAACGCAAATAGAACCTTATAATTCCAAAGTGACGCAGTTACTTGATTTATCTCCAGTCATAATAGCTTTGTCTCAGGTAGCGATCGGACAAAGGGCCCAGGAGTGATCACTTAAGTATAGGTAACACTAGCCCAAACATTGACACGTGCTAAAGAGACAACCAACAATGGCAGCTGGTCAAAGTGAGGACTAGAGCAGTGCTGATGGACACATAACGTGTGGCATAATGCTTCAGTCAGAGAACCGCAGAGGTGTGAGACAGAAGCGACAAGACATACTGTCAGTGCATTGCTGCTATTATTCATGAAGAGCAGCTCTTGAAGGATTGTAATAAGTATACTTATGATAGACGGGCATTACAAAGATAACTGTGACAATGGTTTAGGTGTGTGCGCACACTGTTTGTGGGAAGTTTGTGTTCTTCATTTAAGGAAATGACTCGACACCTGTGTTCAACATTTGCAGACCAATGCAGTATTTATGTAGCCGATACTGTAAACAGACCAAACTGAGTGACACCATTTGCACTAAACATTGATAATAATAATCTTAAAAGTGTTTTGACTCTTTCTTTAACCCTTATATGGTGTTTGGGTCTGTGAGACCCGTTTTCAGTTTTTTTTCGAAAGAAAAAATAAACTATGAATAATTTTTTTCAACCTGAAATTCATTGATTAAGGCTGATTTTCTTTGAAGAACATAAATCCGAACAAATTTTCACGTCCCCCCACACATTTACATTAGATACAAGGCGTTCGGGTCCACTAGACCCAGGCCTAATAAAAGTCTTGAGTCAAGTGTTCCTACACTCTGTCCTCCTCCTTTCTGGTGCTGCTGTTTCTTCCCCTCCCGTTCCCGCACAAAGTTGCAACATTGGCCCCTTTCACACATACAGACCTTTCCGGAAAATTACCGGCAATTTTCCGGAAAGGTTGTATGTGTGAACAGGTCCTTTTTGAAAATACCGGTAAATTCGTTCTGGCTATTTTCCGGAAAGAGAAGTTGTAACATTACCGGTAATTTGGCGGAATGCTGCGCTGTGTGAACGCAGAAGGAAGATTTCCGGAATAAGCGCGTGCACGTCTAGAACGGGCTGACGTGAGACACCTGCTTTAGCCAATCAGAACAGTCAGACGCATTCACGTGCGCGCGGTTTATGAGAATAAAAGCCTTTGAATATTTTTTCCAGACACCTTTAGCTGCTAGATGTTAGTCAGATAATGTTTCTATGTTCCTTCTTAATGCTGTGTAAATAATTATCGATAAAATGTTTATGATAATCCGTTGTTTGTTTACCTTCAAGCTTTGCGTGTGCCCGTGAGCGCCCATAGCGCCAGCACACACACATATCATGAACATCTCGACATGCGAAAGTGTTTCCCTATGTTTTCATTAGAGTTGTACTCAATACTGATCCATCCGAAGAGTTTGTAATGTAGTCAAATGTTTACAAACACAAGCGCAGCCGTTTAGAGGTCATTTCTGGTTAATGATGTCAGAATTTACCGGTATTTTGGAATGGATGTGTGAATGCTCTTTTCCGGAAAAATTCCGTAACGTCCTCGCCTGTGTGAACAGCATTTTTTTGAATATACCGGTAAAGTAGTTCCGGAAATTTTCCGGATATTTACCGGTATCACTGTGTGAAAGGGGCTATTGTTGAAAATTCAACTATCAACACTGTCTGCTCTTACATTCCCTCACATTTTACTTTCTATCTTGCGGGAACCAAGCTTTATTTTCTCATACCCTGTCCCATCTGCGAATAAGGGGCATAGTACTATAAATAAGACTTGTGGTTCCTTATCAGAACTGATCAAGATGGCCAAAAGATTATCTGCTGTGAGGGCTCTGCAATTGATTGTGGAAGAGAGAGGGGGTTCTGATGATGATGGGAACAATACGAAAAAAACAAATCTGTGGGTTTTATTTTTTTCATAACATTAATAAAAATAAAAAAATAATAATAATACTAATAAAAAAAACGAGAAGCACATTAATTCATCAATATGATCTAACAAAGGTAAAGGGGAAAAATTAACCATGTTTGCTGTGCATATGGCTTGTAATTGGGATTAAGCAAACATTTGTTGAGTAATTTAACATAAATAGTTTGATAGTGTTAATTTGGAAAGCCAAAACTCTAGCGGGTCCACCAGACCCATGAACACTGGCTGAGTAACCAAAATACGAACACCACACAAGGGTTAATGCATAATGTTGCCATTTCAATACGAAAACAATCGACAAAGGGACTGTTTCTAACAGACAAAATCGGATGTAGTTTACTTTCAGAAACAAACACGTCACAATTGGGATTCTCAGAGAAGTTTGTGCCAAAATAATGCAAATGCATATTTAACACCACCGGTCCTACGCCACCCAACCTGCTCTGAGCTGATATCGAACCAGCGACTAACCGCATAGGAGTAGGATGCTCTAACAAGGAGGCTAAAGACCATAGCTTCTGACAGCTGTTGCTAGAGCACCCTTAGAGGTTAGAGGAGTGAGGTTTACCTGCACAGCACTTACTAGCTGGCCTCCGTCACACATATTTGCTTAAATCTCGTGATATTCAAAACAAAAATAAAGCATATTGCCAGTAGAGCATGTTATATTTTATTTTGACTGCAGTTCATTTGTATTCATTTTCTTGCTGTGAGGCGACAGCACTACCTACTGTGCCACTGCATCGCCTAACAGGATATCTTAAGAATCTGAAAGATTTGTTTATCAAATGTGAAATCTCTAGTTTCTGCACCAATAATGCCAGTAAATATTCCTCTAAAAAAATAAAAATAAAAGCACTTTTCAAAACTCGGTCAAACTCACATTATTGGTTAAATCATAGTTACAATGTTCAAAATAATTATTGCTTTTTTGATTTCTGGTGTTTGTTTGTACAGTTTTGTGAGATTAAAATCTAGTAAACCATTAGCAGATGTTGCCCTGATGCTGATACTGAAATCCTTCGGAAGAACAAAGGGTGCACTTTGTACAGCATCTTGCAATGACACATTTTGGTTCGTCTTAATTCGTACTGACACCTGGTGGCGTGGAAACAGCATCACACAAACGCTTCAACGTTTGTGCTTGTGCAGGTAGTATAATACTAAACATTGATTATCAATTGTTAAAGTATTTTTTTAGTTAGACATCAAGTGTATTTAGTTGTGCATATATAAAAAATGCACTTTAATAGACAAGAGCGTACACACAATCGTGTATTTATGTTTTATCAGAGATCCAGAAATTATTTATTATGTCCATCTTTCTAGTCATTTAGGACACAGTATGTCCTGCGTGCATAATGGTGGAGTATACTCTTTATACCTCTCAGGCCAGTTGTTTGCTAGTTTTCTTCAAGTCCCTATGCTATTTTAAGTATTTTATTGAATGCACTGGCAAGTTTGTTATTTCCGAATAGGTTTTAAAAGATCCCGAAAATAATTTAATAATAGATGATAATAAAATTAGCGACGCAGTGGGTAGCGATGGCGCCTCACAGCAAGAAGGTCGCTGGTTCGAGCCTCGGCTGGGTCAGTTGGTGTTTCTGTGTAGTTTGCATGTTCTCCCTGCGTTCGCGTGGGTTTCCTCTGGGTGCTCTGGTTTCCCCAACAGTCCAAAGACATGTGGTACAGGTGAAATGGGTAGGCTTAATTGTCTGTAGTAAATGAGTGTGTATGGATGTTTCCCAGAGATGGGTTGCAGCCAGAGGGGCATCCGCTGCATAAAAACATGTGCTGGATAAGTTGGCAGTTCATTCCACTGTGTCGACCCTGGATAAATAAAGAAACTAAACCAAGAAAATGAAATGAAATGATAAAAAAATTGGATTTTAAAAAGAAGTAAATTTTCATATTAATAATAATAATAATATATAATAATAATAATATTCATTTATTCATTTCTTAATTAAAAATGCTCATCTCAACATTATTTATAAAAGTGTAATATAAAACTTACAGATTAAATGCACATTTGTAAATAAACAAAATGGTAAGTATAAGAAATTTGGCAAAACGGAACATTAAAAAGTGCGGTTATGATCACTATCCATCAAGCTCAAAATTGTGCTTTAAATGTCACTAAAATGAGTATTTAAACCTCATAATTGAATAGAAAATGAGGCAAATAACAGCAAAAAGAAAAGAAAAAACCTCTTTCAATAAGCTGGCTATAGGTCTGCGCCAAGTGGTATTCACTGCAGAGCCAATTGGGCAGAGCTGAGCAAGGGGCAGCTTGAGCTCCAGCTCCTCCTTCCTTGCACTTCTTCTACAAGTGATGTCACTGGGGGTTGAGGTTAGGGGTTATTGGAGCTTATTGGAGCAGAAGTGGGAGCTCAAGCTCGCCCTCATTGAGGTCTGTGCAGTGTACAGAACTACAGAATACAATTCTGCATGGCTGTACTGTTACTGTTTTTTTTGTTTACCTTTAAATTAGCTTGAGCATGTTTTTGCATGATTTATCAATTTAGAAATATGATTTAGCACATTGCTATCATACTTAATCCCACCGTTAACATGTTTGTAAGATGATTTGTCACACTTGAGATACATTGTTGATGCTGACATGCTTTATTACAGAACTTCTTAGCAGTACTGTAAATGCTTCATAACTTATCTTCAGTGGCATGATGTTCGTTTCTTGTGTGATTTAGCATAGACTAATGCTAAGTTGTTCTATAATAAGCTAATGCTAAGTTGTTTTATAACTACAACATTCCTTGTGTGATTTAACACACATTTTAGTCAGCCACTTGTTCTATTATAAGTCATCACACAGCTAACATCTCTTAGGACATTGTCAACATGCTTCTAAGATATTTTGGTATACAAGTAGTGCTGGAAGTAGGGGAGACCGGGGACGATTGTAACACCATTTTTCTTTAGCACCTAAAACTATCTTTTTTTTTTTTAGCTACATGACTAAAACTTTAAGTCAAAGTATCCACATTTGTCTACTAAAACTATTTAACTTTCTTAAACTATATCACAGACTTTGTGAGATGATGACAAATACAAAGTGGTCATTTGTTTCAAGCTACCCCACTACTGGGCAGGTTGAAACACATACTGGGGTAAGTTGTAACAGGTAGACAAAATGCACAAAAACTAAGCGTACTACAATTTATACGCCACAAAAACAGTTTAATTGTAAATACATGACTGCAACAATACAATAAATGTAAATATTGCCAGTGTATACGCTTATTGTGTGCGTTTGAGCATGTACATGTGCGTTTTTGTGTGCATGTCTGTACGTGCACATTCACATGTATGTGTGCGTGTAGGTGTTTGTATACTTTCAAAACGCGTATTTCAACCTACCCCGCCACTGTCATCTATTGTTTCCCTGCCGAAAAATCCAGCTTAAACCAGCCTAGGCTGGTTGGCTGGTTTTAGTTGGTTGACCAGCCTGGTTTTAGAGGGGTTTTGGCCATTTCCAGGCTGGTTTCCAGCCATTCCCAGCCTGATCTTAGCTGGTCAGGCTGGAAAATGACCAGCCAAGTGGCCAAAACCCCTCTAAAACTAGGCTGATTGACCAGCTAAACCAGCCAACCAGCCTAGGCTGGTTTAAGCTGGATTTTTCAGCAGGGTTAGCTAGCTGTATTAGCATGGTGCTTTGAAATTAGCATGAGGTTGATACACCATTCTTTACTAGAGAAACTACAGTTTGACCTAATATAACATCATCTACAATGGTAGAGGTACTAAACAAAATATTACCTTGCTATTTATTTTTACTTTCTTACCTCAGAATTTGATTTTTTGTTGTAATTTCTGGAGAGATTACTAGACTGACTGGAAAATCTCCATGTGTGATTGCTAAGGATACCTGAGGAAACTGAAAATGTCACATGACCTCTATCTTATCTATGATTCGTGCAATTGGTAGTGTTACAACTTTCCCTGTGTTTCAGCTATACCTGGTCTCCCCTACCGGGTGAAAAAATGACAGCAAATGCTGGTAAGGTATGTTTTGATGCTGGTTTGCTCGTACATGCTTTTTTCTTTTTTTTTAATTTCCAGCAGGGTAAACTAGTGGCGATTAGGCACAGTTAGTTTTAGGCCCTCTCTCTCTCTGCGATCCTTATTTTTGTCCCACAGCTAGTGCAGTGCCCAGTAGTCCTGCACCAATGACAGCTTGTGCTCATCTCAGCAGGGAAACACTTTCTGTCTGAGCTTAATGCTTGGAATTAATGTGTTTAATTTCGTTTGGGAGATTTGGTGATTTAATCCAGGTTTCGACAAAGTTGAAGATTCATTAATGGTGAATACATTTGCTGTAGGTCATTTGGAAGTAATTTAGCTCTTCTGTTCTGTCTGAACAGTCTGTCTTAACACTTTAACCAGTGTTTTAATAATGCTTAGCTGAATAGTTTACTTCTGCGCTCCGGAGCGATTATACTGAAAATTCAGCTCACAGGAATAAATTCCATTCTGAAACATTCAAATAGGAAACATTTATTTTAAAATATTATTTACAAAATCTATTGATATGTTGGCTGTACTCTGCAAATCAGTCAGTCAGTCAGTCAGTCAGTCAGTCAGTCAGTCAGTCAGTCAGTCAGTCAGTCAGTCAGTCAGTCTGTCTGTCTGTCTGTCTGTCTGTCTGTCTGTCTGTCTGTCTGCCTGCCTGCCTGCCTGCCTGCCTGCCTGCCTGCCTGCCTGCCTGCCTGCCTGCCTGCCTGCCTGCCTGCCTGCCTGCCTGCCTATCTATCTATCTATCTATCTATCTATCTATCTATCTATCTATCTATCTATCTATCTATCTATCTATCTATCTATCTATCTATCTATCTATCTATCTATCTATCTATCTATCTATCTATCTATCTATCTATCTATCTATCTATCTATCTATCTATCTATCCACCCAGTCTTGGAATCATAGTCATGTCAAACTTTTGAGGGGTAATTAACCTAAATAAATGTAATTATTCTGACTGCACACATTACATTAAAATAGAAATCACTGTTTTGGCTGGTGCTCCTCAAAGGTAAGGCATAGGTAAGCCAAAAATAACCAGTGTGTTTCTTTGTAGGAAACCAAACCAGCTCAATGCACTCTGCAGATACACGGAACTTTCCATCAAAGAGACTCGTTAAAGATGGAGTGAACTCATCAAAGTTTAACCGGTCAGGAAAAAATCCTCCCAACCATCTCAGCTGGCACTTAACCAGCCATGAGAATACGTGAAATTAACAACACAAAAAAAGATAGTTTTCAAAGTTGTTGTAACATTTAGCAGTTACTTCATTCTTAACGTACCAGCCAATAATATAATATAATATAATATAATATAATATAATATAATATAATATAATATAATATAATATAATATAATATAATATAATATAATATAATATAATATAATATAATATAATATTCTGTTTTATAAATATAATATTATATAAATATAACATTATAATATAATAAATATAAAATAATATAATTTAATATAATATAACATAATACAATATAAAATGAATATAATATAATAAATATAATAATATATCATAATATAATATATATATAATTTAATATAATATAATTTTATAATATAAATTTTCAGCATTTATACATTTTTTTAAGTACTTACATTATTTACTGAAATAACTATTTAATTTTTTTTATTGTATCTTTAAAAAAGGCTGACAAATGTGTAAAAGATGGTGTGAGTGGTTTGATTTATATTGGCATATAAAGTATAAAGATTTATAATTACAATATGTGTTTTGCATTTTATTTTCACTGCAATCCTGTACTCTTCCACATAAAATGTGCTCTTTTTTTATTTATTTATTTTTTACATTTTTGTATATTAATGCCTCATAATCTTTGAAAATGCCTAGAATTAACACGGCCCATTTCAACCAGCTGGAAACATACATGTCTACGCATGAAGGTCAGCAGGGGTAAGGATTTTCCTTTTGTAAAATAATCTCCTCAAACATGCATCATTATGGCTGATAATGGCAAGGATTGTCTACAAATGTATTGTTTGTTATCCCAGCATTATTCCTAGATGAACATCCATTCACAGCCAAAGAGCAGAACATTTTAGGCATTTACAAACTGCTGAAAAAGAGTTCACGGACTAAATCCGTTCTCTTGTAGATTTGGATGATGCACAGTTTGATGGGGAATCCTTGCAATCTAAGTTGAAAAAAAAAACACCTTAGGCCAGGTTAATGTCAACAGTGAATTGCATAATCATAAATGATAGGGCTTTTCTGAAGAGAACACGCTTATTATAAAACATGACCTTGTTTGTCATGTTTATGGAAGTCAGTCATTAGTTTTGCATCCCTAATCTCATCACACACTTCAATAAAGACAGCAAATGATCGTTTTACAAAATGTTTGTACACAATGTGTAATTACGTGTTACATCTTGTTCCCAATATGACAATAATACTTAAAACGAAGTCCAAATTATAGATTCTGACACAGTGATTATCATAATAGACAATAATATAGTGTAGTCTGAATCTAGCATAACTCTAAATGTATTTCAGTATTTGAAATACAAGGGGACAGCGCAGCCGAAGCGACTCCCTTCAGATTCAACACGCATGTCTGCGTTCATCAAATCTGCTTAAGCTAAGCGTTCTAAAGTATGGCTGTATTTCACAAGGATTCTGACACATCAACGCGAAGCAGACGCTTTACTAAAGTTGCGTTTAAGGTGGAAACACGTCAAACTTATTGAAACATTGGAGGGCGCATGCTGAAAGGCAGAGGAATGCGCTGACTTAGACAGCTCGCGACTTCATTAGGCACTTCATTTACATGGATACCAATACTCCGATTTAATATGATTCAGATAATACTCTTATTAAAAGTCTACCATGTAAAAACAGTGATTTTTGATTACCTTAAAAGACCACCGAGTCACAAAATTCAGAGTTTTTTCTTTCCGTTCCCCT
>NC_133198.1:5185000-5202500 GCF_049306965.1 Danio rerio
TTTTGATTAAATACAGCCTTGGTGAGCAGGATAAGCTTATTTTAAAACATTTAAAAATCCTACTGAACCCAAACTTTTGACCGGTAGTGTGTGTGTGTGTGTGTGTGTGTGTGTGTGTGTATAGCCCACCCCCTTTGATTTTTTTTTCTTTTTTAAATATTTCCTAAATAATGTTTAATAGAGCTAGGAAATCTTTTTTTTCTTCTGGAGAAACTCCAGAAGCTAACCTTTTTTTCAATAGTCTTCAGAAGAAACCATCATTATTCCTATTAACTTGCCCAATTACCCTAAACTGTGTGTGTATATATATATATATATATATATATGTATATATATATATATATATATATATATATATATATATATATATATATATATATATATATATATATATATATATATAATTTTAATTGTAATGCAATTAACTTTTTAAAACACCACATTAATTCTTAGGTTTTATTTTAAATTAGAATATGTCAATAGCAAATCCTCATTTTTTAAGTATACGTATATAAGTGTATTGCCTTACCATACATTTCCTTGGTCTTTATTTGTCATTTATAACAACACCTGCACTATAAAAGCGAGTAAATCCATTGCTTTAAAAGTGACACGTTGATTTTGCTTTAAAAAGTTTGTAATTCTGTTTTAGCTTACAACTGTTGAGTTCACTTAACTTAATTTTTAAAAATGATGTATGAATTTCATTTACTTAATAAAATCAATGCAATGGGTTTACTCGCTTTTTAGTAAAGTCAAATAAACCTTTATTACAGTGTGATAATGTTTTTGATTTAAACACACAAGGCAGGATGTCCCCTTTAGCTCCCTGGCTGACCAAAATCAAGCAAATCTAACATTAGTGTTAACCTACCTCTGAATAATTAAACAGCTGGAGTTGAGTTAAACTCGAGTGAATTATTCACCTGGGTGACTTGGAGGTAACATGGTGTTTCCTGACCTATTTCTGTTTGAAAGATGCCAAAAAGACACAGGATCTGAGGATAAACCCTATTCTTCCTAGCGTATGCTTTCTGAAGGGGACCTGAAGTTGAATATCTGCTGTGCCGCGGTCTATGTAAGCACAGGTTCTGTTTCTCCCGGCAGATTGAGTTCTACTGTGATAGACTTCTGCACTCATCAAGTTGTCAAGTGTTTTGATGCTATCGCAATGGAACGGAATAAGTAAATAAGGTGTCCGACAGTTTGTCGATTTAAAGGATGGTCAGGAACTACCCGAGCCTATAGTCTGATGAAGGAACCTTATTTGTAGCTACTGGATAGTTTTTAACAAGATAACTTTTATTTTTGTGGAAAACACAGTGACCAAAATGTAGCATGAAGATTAGGCCACAACTATAATATTTTAAAAAATACAACAATTACAACAATAAGATATTGTTTGTAATATTAGAGACATTTCAATGATGTACAGCAGGGTCAAAACTACTTATAAATGACAATAGAGGGGAAATTAAATAGGGCAGGATTCTGGCAAACCACGAAGGTTAGTACGTTATAACATTCTGCAAAAAATAAAAACATATTAACATTATAATAAACTTTTCTGGCTAACAAATAAAACAAAATAAAATAAAACTATTTTAATGTTCTAGAAATCAAAAGTTGTCAGCAGCCGGGTGTCAACAACACTTAATCGCTTACATTTTGACATTTACTCAATACTCAAATACATTTTAATAAAACGTATGTGTATTCTGTAAATTAAATCCACCTTGGTGTTGTTAGCTTTGACAATCAACATTTTTTTTTCTTTAGATTTTTGGTACTTTTTTCAGTGTTATAACTGTTGTACATGATTACAATATAATGTTGAAAATAAATCTTTGTTAATGGCAGACAATAAAATCTCTTAACAATCCAAGGTAGGCATCTGAACATACAGTACTGTATGTCTGTCAAGCAGCAAAGAGAATCTATTTTAGCTTTCTCTGTTGGGAATACATAGAAAATTAACAGAGTTAGTAGCGCCATCATGTGGGGAGTTTGAAGAAACGACATGCAGCACAACGTAAAATCTTTTGGTGGTGTTTATTTTCCAATGTTACAATCTATTTATACAGTTATACAGTTTAGTTTAATTCATTATACAGTTGAAGTCAGAATTTTTAACCCCCCTGAATTATTAGCCCCCCCTGTTTATTTTTTCCTACGTTTCTGCTCTGATTTTTTAGCACATTTCTAAACATAATAGTTTTAATAACTCATTTCTAATAACTGATTTATTTTATCTTTGTCAGGATGACAGTAAATAATATTTGACTAGATATTTTTCAGGAGACTTCTATACAGCTTAAAGTGACATTTAAAGGCTTGACTAGGTTAATTAGTCAACTAGGCAGGTTAGGGTAATTAGGCAAGTTTTTGTATAATGATGGTTTGTTCTGTAGACAGAAAAATCTGAAAAAAAATAGCTTAAAGGGGCTAACAATTTTTGCCCTAAAATGGCTTTTAAAAAATTAAAAACTGCTTTCATTCTAGCTGAAATTAAACAAATAAGACTTTCTCCAGAAGAAAAAATATTATCAGACATACTGTGAAAATTTCCGAGCTCTGTTACATATCATTTGGGAAATATTTCAAAAGAAGAAGAAAAATCAAAAGGGGGCTAACAATTCTGACCAACTATATATCTATAAGAGTTCAGATGCAAAAACGTAAGTGCCATCTGAAATTTCCATAGAAAATTAGCAATATTCTTGGCCTCAGAGTTGACTTTGATTTATTTCTAGTTAACTTTGATGACGATGAAAATAACTTATTCTTTGGCATAAACGTGAAATTACCTAACTACAGAAGCCTGATAAAAATGCTCATTTTAGAAGAAAAAAATTGATGGTATTTAGAGGTTTTTCATTTTCTATGGTATGGATTTCTTTTGTCACACAATAAAAACAAGATTATATTTCATTTCATATTACCCAAATGAACATAATCCTTTAAATATTGCATATTAAGAAATGGTTTTGTAACAATCAAAGAAAATAAAATCTATTCATGAAAGAATCATTTCAATCAATGAACCTTTTGTAATGACCATCATGCTTTAAATATTTAATCTGGTTCTAGCAATTTTAGCAGCAATGAAACACTGCAGGCTTTGTTTGGAGCTATATTTGATGGAAAAATAGAGAAGAAAAATCATCAATCAAAAAACATTGCGTTTGAAATCTAAGTCTCCCATTTTTAGCTGTTGTAATTTATTTTTGAACACTGATTTAGCTAAATGCTCATGTCATACAGCCCTTCGATATTTCACGTTAATAAATATACAGAATAATAAATATAAAGGTCTTTGCATTATGGATTAAGAACTGTATTCAGATGTGGACTGGATTATTATGACATTAAAGTAAATAACAAAACAGAGGTGACGTTGTGGCGCAGTGGGTAGAGCTGTCACCTCACAGCAAGAAGTTTGCTGACTCGAGCACTGGTTTTAATTAGTTAATTAAATTAGTTAATTAAATTAATTAATACGTTTTTTTTTATTGCTATTTTATACGATTGTTCAAATCATCTCATGACTGGATTAAAGAGCCAAATGTTTGACACCCATAATTTGAATGAGAGGATCAGGAATTTATATTTCTGCCTAATTCATAACAGGTGCCTGTGGACAACAATTTGCTTTTAACCTCATTCTAATAATAAATGTTTGACCGTGCACCAGAGGTTAATCATTTGCATAAATCAATAATACCAAAATAATAAATAAATTGGAGGGCTTTATTTAGAAGCAAGTACTTTTTATTATTTATGATTATTTTTGCATATATGCAAATCATTTGCTTCTACTGAATCTACTAAATGTCTCTTCTCAGCCAGTTTGACATATGATCATGTGTTCATGGATTTTTATCTGACAGTACAATTTTACAGAAGCTTTAATTCTAATGAACGCTTTGTATTTTTTCTCTTGCGGAGGAAGTTTTGAGTTTCAAAACAAATCAATCTCTTACAACTGAGTTAGACATTAAGTTACAGCAGTTACTCATTTCTGTTCATTTCCCCATTTTGCTTCCTGTTTCTTGCAGATTGCTTAAGTTGTGTTGTTATAAGTGTGCAGTCTGGTCACCTCTCATATCATGTTTCTCATTTCCTCATGGATGCAGGAAAAGGTGGATGACAGAAAGCCCACGATCAAGTGACACTGGGCATGTATCTAAAATATATTTACAATGGCTTAAAACAGAAAGATTATTTGAAGGTGAGACGACAAACTCAATTTTGAGATTTTGGATTTTTGGAAAAACTTTTATTTTTTTATTTATTTCATTTTTTTTTAACAAGTGTTTCATTTGTCATACTATCAAACTCAACACCTACATATACCTAAAGGTTGTTTCTCAAAATTGTTATTTTTGTCTTCTCCAGTGAGCCTTAAGTCACCACTTTAGCAGCATTCGTGCTGCGGGACACGTTCATACATTTTTTTAGACAGATAGATACAGTTATAGTCAGAATTATTAGCCCCCATTTGAATATTTTTTTAAATATTTCCCAAATGATGTTTTCACAACATGTCTCATAATATTTTTTCTTCTGGAGAAAGTCTTATGTGTTTTATTTCGGCTAGAATAAAAGCAATTTTCAATTTTTTTAAACTCCATTTTAAGATCAAAATTATTAGCCCCCTTAAGCTATATTTTTTTTCGATAGTCTACAGATCAAACTATAATTATACAATAAATTGCCTAATTACCCTAACCTGCCTAGTTAACCTATTTAAGCCTTTAATTGTCACTTTAAGCTGTATAAGAGGGTCTTGAAAAAATATCTTGTCAAATATTATTTACTGTCATCATGGCAAAGATAAAATAAATTAGTTATTAGAGATGAGTTATTAAAACTATTATGTTTCAAGAGTTCACACTTAGCTAATGATCTATCAAAGCTTGTTTGGCATGCTGTCCCGGGAGAGAGCCCCGAGCTCAAGGGATCCTCGGGCCCGGGGCTTCCCCCCGTTCGAAGAGCTAGAGGGGAGCCTGAGCTCGGTGGATCTCAGAACTCCCCGACTGCGATAGCTAAGGGAACACCTGAGAAGGGGGCTAAAGCATGCTTGATTCTTAAGCATGATGTATATCTTTAGACGGTGGGAGGAAACCGAAGAACCCGGGGAAAACCCACGCGGACACGGGGAGAACATACAAACTCCTCACAGAAATACCGGCGAAACTAGGCCGGTGGTGTTCTTGCTGTGAGGCTCTCAGTGCTAACCACTGGGCCACCGTGCCGCCCGATCAATGGTCAAGAAGGAGAATTGGGGAAGAAGGGGGGTTTCTTCCAAATGAAGATAAAGTGGACTGAAAACTGTGTTTTTTTATAGTAGCTTAGGGCTCATATGATTGGAAGATAATGATTAGCTAAAACGAGACCGGCCGTGATAAATCATAAGCACGTGATCCTCTCGAAATTAGTTTATAAACAAACTTCACTCTGAAATGTGTTGAAAAACTCTCTCCTTTAAACAAAAATTGGGGGAAAAATAAACAGGGGGGCTAATAATTCTGTTTATATATATATATATATATATATATACCTCGGCTCAGTTGTCGTTTCTGTGTGGAGTTTGAATGTTCTCCCGGGTGCTCCGGTTTCCCCCACAGTCCAAAGACATGCGGTACAGGTGAATTGGGTAGGCTAAATTGTCCGTAGTGTATGAGTGTATGTGTGTGTGTTTCCCAGAGATGGGTTGCTGCTGGAAGGGCATCCGCTGCGTAAAAACCTGCTGGATAAGTTGGCGGTTCATTCCGCTGTGGCGACCCCAGATTATAAAAGGGACTAAGCCGACAAGAAAATAAATGAATTAATGAAATTAGAAACTTCTAAGTTAGATCCATTGCTGGACATTGTTGCCGTATGGCAACATCTCATAAAGTACCTCAAGCATTCCTTTTCTCACAGTTTTTTTTTTTTTTACAGAACTTCAAGTTAAGCCATTCTAAGAAAAGAAAAACAGTCACATTTTTTTTCATATAAATCATAGTGCGTGCAGTAGAGGGTTTGGAGAAAAAAATGTCTTTATAAATGGTGAGCGTGGAAGAATGGCAGCGTTTGTTTGTGAGTAAATGTGAATGACAGTAGTGGTTTCTGGAACTGTATTAGCCACCCTTGACATTTCAGGAGGTCCAGGATAAAAACACTGAACACCGTAGCTAATCTATTCAACCAATTCCTGGAGTTTGAAGTCAGAGATTGACGCAATCAGTCCTGTGATTTAGCCACCTATTCATAAGTTGGCTTGAGTAGGTGCAATATGAATTCTGAACTGCGTTTAAGTGGATCTTACAGGCAAACCTCCACTCCTTTTCACTTATATGATTTATGATTTACAATCACATTTACAGTATGTCTGAGTACTCTTCAAAACAACACAAATAAAACAATGTTTACTTTAAGCAGTTTGAATATTTATTTAAAAGGCAATAACACAGATCCATGTCTGCAAGCACAGACAGATTTCATGTTTTCTTTTGTTAGAAAATTATATTAAGCAGACAACAAAATTATATATATTATTTTTGTAACAATGCTAAAGCAAAATTACTCTCGATTGCAATTGACGCTGAAAACAGCTCCTGTCCCGCTAGTCCCTGAAGGCGTACACATACACAAAACTATATGGTGATTTTTAGGGGGCAAGCACCAAACGTGCATTCTGGTTCTTCTTATTATTTTATTCCAGCTTCATTCTCTTCTTCTTCTGCTCTGGGAGTCTATGGGAGCCCTATGAACCGTTTGCGCAAACTTTGTCACACTGATAGACGACAGTCTGATCTTCAACCACAACACATTTGAACTCTCGATAACACTTTATAATAGCTACACACTATAAATCATTTATTAAGCATTAGCAAATAGTGAATTCATTAAATGTTAAGCATTAACTCTACATTATTAAACGTTAGTAAGCAGTTTATAACTGCAGCTACAAATTCTCTGTTCTTGACTTACAAACATATTTAAAATGTGCTTAATAATTGTACTTTCAAACTGTGTTAATGATTTATTTTTCATTACTAAATTGAGTATTGGATTTTTTACAAACCATTTGTATTTAAGAGCAGTTGAGGGTTTTTAGGATCATTCAGAATGAGTTAGTAAATGATTAATAAACTATTGAAATCAACATTTATATGTCTTATTATTCAGGCATATATTAATGGTTACTATGTATGTTAATAAATGCTTTATTAACTCAACTTCATCTAATTTTGTGACCTGATCTAAAGTGAGGACTATTCATGCTTTATAAATCCTTTATAAATGACAAATAAAGGCTCAGTTAAATTCTAAACAGGGAAAATGACATTATTCATTCCTATTCAATTCAAGATACACAAATGAAACTGTACTTCAAACGAAAAATAAATCTTTGCAGCCTTATCTAAAATAAAATCACTGCAGAGTTTAAACATTACATTTTATTACATTGTTAAATTATTATATTGTTGTTTTTTTCCAGTTTTGTGTCGTATTTTGACACTTCTGTTATTCAGCAACGTTTAAACTTTACATTCATTTTACTTTTTAAAAAAGATTGCAAATGTTGTTGTTCATTTGATTCTGAGCCTTTAAAAGTCATTTATAAGGGATTTATAAAGCATAATCAGTCCTCACTTTAGATTGGGTCACAAAACCACATGAAGTTGAGTTAATACAGCATTCATTAACATATTAGTTGACTATTAGTATATGCCTGAATAATAAGACATATAAATGTTGATTTCAATAGTTTATTAATCATTTACTAACTCATTCTGAATGATCCTAAAAACCCTCAACTATTCTTAAATACAACTGGTTTGTAAATAATGCAATACTTAATTTAGTAATGAAAATAAATCAATAACTAAGTATGAAAATACAATTATTAAGCACATTATATAGGTGCTTATAAGTCAAGAATAGAGCATTTGTAGCTGCAGTTATAAACTGCCTAGTTTATTAATATAGAGTTAATGATTAACAAATTATGAATTTACTAAAAGTTAATGCTTAGTAAATGATTCATAGTGTGTAGTTAATATAATGTGCTACCGAACTCTCTAACGCAAACTTTCTAGCACCAGCACTTGTTCAAAATTTCACTTATGTTTATTATTAAAACTTTTGAACCAAAAGAGCTACAATCAAAATGATTTTTTCCTGATTCCTGGGCTCAGGCCGATTCAAAATTCACCCTATGACGTCATTTTCTTTCATGATTTATTTATTTATTTTGTGCTATTTCTATGTTCCTAAGTCCTAGGCCATTTGATTGATTTTCACCAAAATGTAATCACATGATCTACAGAACATGTTGACCAACATTTTTTGAACTCATGTTGATTAGACCATTTTTTTATTAACTCCACCGCTGAGACTGCAGCTCTGCACAAGACGTTTGGCCAGTGGGGAAATTAAAATGGTCATGCCCAACTGATTCTGGTTTCGCCAATCAGTGATGTTTTTTTCCCTCTCCCCTGTCGCCTCTAGCTTGCTTGGTTTGGGATTGGTAGAGCTACTCATCGATGAATTTGCTCTTCAGTGTTTAGGCTCTCAGTAATGATTTTACACCACACTAAACTGAGCTAAACTGAACTGAACTTAAACACTAAGATGCTAGATGCTCCAGGATTGGCCAGCCCAGTCACCTGACATGAACATGATTGAGAAAACGTGGGGTAGGAAGAAAGAGGAAGCATGGAAAACGAAACCAAATAGTAATGAACTCTGGGAGGCATGCAAGACGACTGCCTTTGTCAATAAATAAATGTATGAATCCTTGGCAAACCGCATGGAAGCAGTCATTCAAGCTCATGGAAGTCATACAAGACATTAAACTTGGATCTCATAGCACCACTACTTAATTTGCTGACGTATTTTTGTATTTGCAGTAAATTTGTTTAAACTTTTCTCGCACCAAAATTTGACTTTTTAGTCTTATTTAAATGATACATCTTTTTTAGGTGAAACTAATTTATTTCAATGCTTTAAACATCATTTGGGAGGCTTTTAGCTTTTCACTTGAGCTATTTCTAACACCCATTGATTAAAAGTCAGGTTAATAGCAGGTGTTTCAACAAAATAGTTAAGCGACAAAAGTTTTGTCAGGGACTGTAGAGCAATGGTGTGACCCTTTCACAACCCAGTACTGAGCTGTGATCTGGTGGTTGAGGACCCCTGATCTAGAGCATTGTTTCAAATGTTAGTACATATTTGAATACGAATTCAGTATTTAGCTTTTAAAAAAAATCAATGCTTTCACATTTCTTGCACAGTTTTAACTCGTTTTTTTTGCAGCCACTTGTTGCTGTAGTGTGTGTTGCACCTCTATCTTGCGTTTTCTCCATTTGCTCTCTGCCTCTAGTAAAAACAGGACTGCGTAGAGTTTTGGCAGGGTCTGAGCCATAGAGACACTCCCCAGGACAATAGAAGAGGCCTCTCCATTCATGTTGGAGGAGACCTCATGTCTCTCAGCCTTCTCTCTGGACCTTCGGTGCTCATCGTGAACTTGCTCAGGTAGAAATTTGATCAGACTGATGAAAAAGTAACCGTTATTGTATTTCTGTACTGTAATTATAATGCAAATGTTAATACTTTGGGGTGTCTGTGCTTACATGTCTCCAAGGGCTTTCCTCAAAGTGGAAAAATAGATGTTCAGTACAAACATCATAAATACTTTCAAGCTATGCCAGAGCCAGTACGACACAACTGCAGCATCGGAGAGCCAATTCTGGTACCTGTAAAACAACAAATTCAATCGTGCAGATTTTGGTTAAAACCATTATTATTGTCATCAATGTATAGCTCTGAATGCAACTTTTATGCATTTAATTAAAATTAGTGATGGTTCAAAATAATTTTTGTATCAAAACAACAGAACCAGAATGTACGCTTATTAATAATAATAATAATTAAAAAAAAGTATGGCGGCTCAGTCGTTGGTGGTGGTTAGCATCACATAAAGTATGCTGGTTTGAATCCCAGCTGAACCCCATGGCATTTCTGTGTGGAGTTTGCATGTTCTGCCCATATTTGCATGAGTTTCCTCCAGGTGCTCCGGATACTACCAAAGACATGCAGTATAGATGAATTTGATAAACTAAAATATTGGCCGAAGAGTGTGTAAATAAGAAAGAGTGTATGTGTATTGGGCGAGGCAGTGGCGCAGTAGGTAGTGCTGTCGCCTCACAGCAAGAAGGTCGCTGGTTCGAACCTCGGCTCAGTTGGCGTTTCTGTGTGGAGTTTGCATGTTCTCCCTGCCTTTGCGTGGGTTTCCTCTGAGTGCTCCGGTTTCCCCCACAGTCCAAAGACATGCTGTACAGGTGAATTGGGTGGGCTAAATTGTCCATAGTGTGTGTGTGGATGTTTCCCAGAGATGGGTTGAGGCTGGAAGGGCATCCGCTGCGTAAAAACTTGCTGGATAACTTGACGGTTCACTCCGCTGTGGCGACCCCGGATTAATAAAGGGACTAAGCTGACAAGAAAATGAATGTATGTGTATTTCCCAGCACTGTTGGCTCACAAGTTAGTTTAGGGTGCTTTCACACCTGCCTTATTTAGTTGGGGTTGAATCACTAGAATTCGTTTTCCCTTTTGGTGCGGTTCGTTTGGGCAGGTTTGAATGTAGCAATCGTACTCGACTGCGAACCAGAAGCGGACCAAAAAAGCGTACCGAGACCTGCTTGAAGAGGTGGTCTCAGTATGTTGTCAAACGAACCCTGGAGTGGCTAGTTTGTGGTGAGAATATGATGCGAACTAAAACAGGCCCAACCGCAAAAAGTACAGCGCCTTTTAGACTAATCCAGCTGCTGTAGGCCGATGCGCTGTGCATTATGGGATGTGAAGGAAAAATATTTGTTATCACCGCTTTACCAAATGAAGGTGAGAGAAGGAAAAGCATCACCTGATGGATCGTTGGTAATATTTCTACAAGATGACCATGTCGCAGTTTAGCTAAATTAATTCACTCCTCCCCCTAAAGTGACGTGCGATGCATTAAAACATTGTTTTCCAGCAGCAGCTGCGCTTCAGTCTCAAAATGTATAGTTTGTCTAAAGTGATGTATGCAAACTGTATAGTATACTATGACCAGGGATACAATCAGTCAGCGCAGTCGTCTCTCCATAGTAACAAGCGACATTTTGTGTCTGCCGGTTTGTTTACTTGCGGGAGTTGGTCAGTGAATTCTGACCAATCGATAAGCAGTCTAGGAATTATGTTCAACAACATCTGGCCAATGAGTGATGTGCATTTTGGTTCTTTCCAACTGGTTCGGACCAAAGCCAGCAGTGTGGTGTGAAAACAACCCAAAGACGACAGAAAATGCTACAATGCATCATTATTGCCCTTGGTCCAGACCAAATAAACCGAACCACAGATGTTAAAGCACCCTTACTCTCAGCGCTGGGTTGCTTCTGTAAGGGCATCTGCTGCATAAAACATATGCCTAAGCAATTGGTAAGAAAACCAAGACTGCCAAGATGCCCCTAATGCCTAGTTCAGACTGCGTGATTTTACCCCCGATTTTGGCTCGCCGACAGGTTTTGAGAAATCGCCGACAAATAATGTCTGAAATCACAGGCAAATCGGTGCTCGTGCACGTGAGTGACAATCACACAGTATGAACTATCAAAGACGCGATCTGACAGAATCGCCGATGAGTCGCCGATGCCTGTGAGATATTTGGCATGCTAAATATCTGGAGCTGTCGGCGATTGAAATCATGTCGTGTGAATTGAGTTTTGCCTGAAAATAACATCAGAGATCGCCTATAGCCAATGAGAGAGCAGCATTCACTTGCGTGTGCGTGTGTGTATACCTGCTGCAGGCCAGCGGGAGGCTGGGGGAGAAGTTAAAAGCGCTCTTTTTCGGTTTATTTGGACCCACGAAATGGAGGAAAAACTAGTGGAGGTTTGACAGGACTCAGGAGCAACCGTGTCTGTTTGACGTTTCATACAGAAAGAAATTAGTTTATTAACAACGTTGAGGAGAAATGGCTAATTCCCTTTAAACCCAGGTGAGCAAATATGTACATTTTCCACCCCATTGAAGGCTTCCTACTCATTATGTAGTTAATAACAAAAGATATACTACGTGTTTTTGGTTGTGAGACGTAATTTGGACGAAGTTGTCGGCGATTCTTCCTATAGTAAAGTCATGCAATGTGAAAGCCCCTGTTGCCGAACCATCTTGCAGTGTAAACAAAGCAGCGATGAAACGCTAGCCCAGATAGTCATGCAGTGTGAAAACATCTGTGACACGACTACTTTGAAAATCATGCAGTCTGAACTCGGCATAACTAGGGCTTAACACGCCGGATCCGGCACCTCTAAAATCTGATCCGGCTCCTCATTTTAACGATCCTCCTCCTCAACTGCTCTTCTCCCCCGTCATCACCCCCCCAACTTTCTTGTATAGTTTCTACTCTCCATACTCGGGTAACATGCCCGATAACCCCGTTACCCCGATCTGTTCCTAGACCTCGCAATTCACAAATTAAGCACTGCCCCTAACCATAACCTTGAGTTATTTTTTTGAAAATAGGTCAGGTTTTTTATCAAAACAAAAAGTTGCATTCAGCTGCATTGTGAACATGTGCATTGCAAACACAAGTTTCGAAAATGAACTGAAGTTGGGTGCATACCTGTCCCATAAGTTGGTGATACTCCAGATTGGCAATGTGAACAGTAAGAGCACATAGGAGAGCAGCCTCTGAAGCAGAGAGATTTTAGAATTACCGATGATCTCCAGCTGACTCATGATGTTACACAGCAGCACTAGAAAAGAAAATACTCGTTTTACTCTTCTATAATCATTCATCCATCATCAGAAATGCACACGGGAGACTACAGTACCTTCCTGGACTTTTACTGGGTTTGGACTCACAGATGAGCAATCTCCATTGATGCTCTTGTCTTCGGGCTGCTCTGGCGAGTCTTTTTGGGATTCGTCTTTTTCAGCCTCATTAGTCTGTGTTAACATCCAGTGATCTGAGCTCAGTGAATCATCAGACACATCCGACTCCTTTCTCCTCTGAGGGTACAATGGCAAAGCATCTGTCGGGGTGTTGGAGACAGTTATTATGACAGAGCAGCCAAAAGCAAGTGAACAGGGGTTGCATAAACTGCATAAAACGTTCTTCAAGATGATGCAATAGTATCTGGATGCAGCCTTTATGATGCAAGCTGAGACTGCATCACTCAGCGATGCAATGTCAGACACAATGCACTCAAATGGAGCTAGTGACGTCACTGTGACGGGTAGGGTTAGGGGTGGGGTTAGGTGAGCCTATTAAAAAGCATTGGATGCAGCCCAGATTGCACTGCAGCAGGTCTGCAGCCAGACCCCTCTCAGATTATGATGAAGCCTTTATTTGTTACATACACTTTCACATGCTGCAGAATTGGACCCCCTCTCACCATACGCAAACATCACACCTTTCAGGGGAAGACAGGTCAGACGAGAGGTAGCTTTTTAGAAAGAGGAAATAAGACACATTTGGGAAAAAGGGAGGTGAAAAAAACCCTCTCACACTGGCCTTTAATTAGGGCAGTGTGAGATCAGGAGGAAAAAGCCCCAGCAACCAAGCACATAAACACATAAACATAGACATAACATCGTAACAGGGGATGTGGATATAGTCCAATAAAGACAGCAGCCATTTGGTCCTACCGCTATGAGTGCTGGTCACAAACCCACTTACCCACACTGATGGGTGAAAGCACATGAAGTTGCGGGATGAGGGGCTAGGTAGTTACTAGCTGCATTTCCACTGTCGGGCCCCTGCTGAAAAATCCAGCTTAAACCAGCCTAGGCTGGTTGGCTGGTTTTAGCTGGTTGACCAGGCTGGTTTTAGAGGAGTTTTGGCCATTTCCAGGCTGGTTTTCAGCCATTTCCAGCCTGGTCCTAGCTGGTCAGGTTGAAAAATGACCAGCCAAATCCAGATAAAACCACTTGACCAGCTATGACCAGGCTGGAAATGTCTGGAAACCAGCCTGGAAGTGGCCAAAACCCCTCTAAAACCAGCCTGGTCGACCAGCTAAAACCAGCCAACCAGCCTAGGCTGGTTTAAGCTGGATTTTTTAGCAGGGGCCAGTGAGAGCCAGGGCTTTTATCTGGCCGGGCCGGGCCAATCGCCCAGGAGGTTGAGCAGTGAGGCTGAAATCATGTCGCGTTTCCACTGTTGGGCTAGTAGCTCGCAGCGTGTCACGCAAACCCCGCCCCCAGAACGTCCCCCGAATCAAATGTCACACAACCCGTCCACTTCAGCGGGAATCAGGCAGATAAAGCACACCATCGCATCATCACTAAATGAGTAAAATGAAGACAACCGAAACAAACAAACGACACGTTACTGTACAGAATTACATTGTATAACTATACTCACAGGGCTGTGTGTTTTTATTCATTATATTCAATTACTCGCCGACCAACTGTTGGCATTGTGCATCGAGTGGTCTCGCCACTAATGGAGGGACCCAGGGCAGTGAGAGCACCCATCCATATTATAAAACCACATAAATTCTCTGGTAATAACTCGGTTTGAAATGTATTTTTTAACATCCTTGTTCTGATAGACGTCATCAAACATTCAGCCCAAATGCTCCGGAGAGACCTAAAACATATACATTTTTCCCTATAGGCTATATCACACTTAATAGGTAATTTATTTATTTTTAAATTAATTTATTTAAAAATGTTGCATATTATTCGGTGATCTAAAGCAAAGTGTTAAGTGTTTCAGCACATAAGAGAAAGTAACAAAATATAGCCTATAATTTGTTCTGCTCTGCAGCGTTTCACTAATAAAGCTCTATATTTAAAATGTCATTTTTTAATTTTACCACGTAATATAAAAACATAAACACTTATTTGAGGCCATAAAACACATTTTGTATTTGCAGGACTGGATGACAGAAAAAAGGTAGCCTAGTTTCTGCTTTCACTTACCCAAAAGATGCTCTGTTTGCACAATTTAATTAATATTGTATTCAAATACTTTAAAATAATATTTCAAACCTCCTTCTGTGTTTATTGTTTTTAGAAAATATCTAAAATCTCTTTTTCAGATAGGCCTTTGTAAAATAAAAGTTTAATATGGCTTTAAAATGGTTTGATTTATGTACTGCATATACCTACATTGTTATAGCTTGCTTTTATTTGTTTTATATTGGTTTATTTATGTAATGTGATTTTATTATATGTGATATTTGTAATTCTTTAAATTATTTCAATATAGCTTAGGCTTTTTTATCAAGATAAGGAACTATTGTTTTGAGTCAACAAAAGTGGACACGTAAGTTTTTTGTCTTTCTGTTGTCAGTGTTATTGCTTGCATAACTTTATTTAAACAATGTGATTCCAGTCATAGGAAAATAGTGATCAAAAGTTTTTTTTTTGAAGAAGAAAATAAGAAGAAAAGGTGCTCTGCTTTATAGGGCTGCCTTTATTCAATCAAAATTACAGAAAAATTTATATGGATTTTTTTTACATAATATTAAATAATATCAACGTTAAATAATATCAATACAATTATGGAGTCTTTACTTGTTATTCCTTGATTGATCACATTGTAGATTATCCAACAACTCCAAGCATTCATGTTCTAAAAGCATTGTTACCTTGTTGTGCCATAGGAACAAAATAATATTTTATGCATGTACCGTATGTATGTGTGTATAGTAAAGTAAAATATAAGTGAATAAATTATAAACTACATGTTTATGTGTTAAATGTGATGGTAAAACTTACTGTTTTGCTGTAGAAAGAATACAGTATCTTGGTATCCACTGTAGAAAGCCTTCTTCAAAACCTGACAATTATCAATAAATGCATTTAAATACAGACAAAACGCTTGGTTAAGGGAATCTCTGAACTACTATATTCGTAACAGTTATGTGAGACTCCTTTTGTCCCAAAATTATATATATATATATATATATATATATATATATATATATATATATATATATATATATATATATATATATATATATATATATATATATATATATATAATTATTAGCCCCCCTTTGAATATTTTTTGTTTAACAGAGCAAGGACATTTTCACAGTATGTCTGATAATTATTTTTCTTCTGGAAAAAGTATATTTGTTTTATTTCGGCTAGAATAAAAGCAGTTTTTATTTTTTTAAAAGCCATATTAAGGACACAATTATTAGCCCCCTTTAGCTATTTCTTTTCTTATAATAGGTAATCTACAGAAAAAAAAACTATATAAAATAAATTACCTAATTACCGTAATCTACATAGTTAAGTTAATGAACCAAGTTAAGCTTTTAAATGTCACTTTAAGCTGTATAGAAGAGTATTGAAAAGTATCTAGTAATATATTATTTACTGTCATCATGACAAAGATAAAATAAATCAGTTATTAGAGATGAGTTTCTCTCCCTTAAACAGAAATTGGGGCCAGAAATAAACAGGGGTGCTAATAATTCAGGGGGGCTAATAATTCTGACTTCAACTATATATATATATATATATATATATATATATATATATATATATATATATATATATATATATATATATATATATATATATATATATATATATATAGTTGATTTTTTTTTCTCAGAAAACATATTTCTAAATTGCTGTTGACTTGAAAAATTATCACCAGATATTGATAACAACAGCTTAAAGACGACTCTCATGTTTAGAATGAAGTTAGATGCATTGCTCAGGTGTGAATTTTCACAGACTTCAACAGAGTGTAAAAATCATGATCTTTCTGGGGTCTCGTCTATCAAATCTGAGCTTTATTTTGTATTTTCTATTGGATTCAAGTCATATGATTGCCTGGGACATTCTACAGCTTGATTTTCTTTCTCTGAAAGCATTTAAAAGTTTTCTGTGGTTTGGATTGTCTTGCTTAAATGTCTAGTCTGGTTTCATCTTCATCATTCTGGTAATGCAAATGTTGGACTGAAGCAGCTAATATTATTTACATTGACAGAGGGTTGCTGAATAACTACGGAGAGATTTCAGCTGTTGTCTTGGCTTTCACTGCCTTTTTATACTTCCCTTTCTTCATGTGTTCAATACTTTTTTTTTTTGTTATTTCATTTTAATACACAACACTTTTTTTCTTTTTACATATGTATTTCTTTGGTTGTTATCAACATCTGGTGAACATTTCAAGTCAACAGCACCTTAAGAAATATGTTTTCTGAGAAAAATGGTGATGTGCTGAATATGTATTTCCCCCGCTGTTTATGTGCAAAGTGCAGTTAAATTGCAACTTGTCATCGTAATGTTCTTTGGATGTCTAATAATGTTTCTTCAAATACATTTCTGTAAAAAAAGCTATTTTTATTCGTCCAAGTGGACAGTAAAAGCTCTAAAAAAGCTCCACACAAACTCACCCTCCAGTCTCGAGCGAATATGGCATCCACCAGTCTGATGAAGTTGGTGAGTGAGCACTGGAAGGCCAGCTGCTGGATGATGGCATCACAGAGGCTGG